>NC_071467.1:50688611-50736111 GCF_028500815.1 Rissa tridactyla
AATAAAGCCTGGGTTGCGTCAGGTCAGAACATCTCTTAAGTTGTCTACTTTTTTTGGGGGGGAGGGAGGGGGGGAAGCCGGGGGGGGCGAGGGAGAAAGGCCTGGGGATGCCGAGGGCAACTTGTGCGGCCCCGGGTGGCGGGGGGTGGGGGGGGCGGCAGCGCCGAGGCCGGCGAGCCCCCGGCCGGGGGTGCGACGCGGGGCCGGTCGGTGGCTGGCCGGCAGGCCTTGTTTTCCTCTCGGCGAGGCTGGCGCGCTGCAGGAGTTAAGTGCCTGGAAACCAGCGCAATTTCGGAGTTAGAAAGCCAGGAGCGGGGTCTGCTTTCATGGACTTGTGCAGGAGGACCTGGCAAAAAAAAAAAAAAAACAAAAAAAACAAACCCAAAACTCAACACCAAAACCCTATGCTCCCTTTGCTTGAAACAGCTCTTTCCAGGAGTTCCCTTTTCAAAGTCTTCCTGTTGACTTCAGTGAGCTTTAGAGCAGGCTTTAATTCTTTTTTTTTTTTTTTTTAAACTCTCCAGATATTTTAAAAGGGAATAAAGGGTGCCTTGAATTTACTCCTTTACCTGCTGCTGTCGTCTGTATCTAGTTTACCGAAGTTTGTGCGGTTCAGTAGTGCTTTTGTTTGGCATCTTGTGAAGAACAAACGAGCCGCTCTTCCCTTACCTTTTAAAAATGATACCACAATGAAAGTTCTGTTGCTTGGGCGCGCACTTATATTCCGAGCTTCCCAGGGAGGATTTATTTACGTGTGCATAAGAGTTTTAGAGCCAGTAGGAGAGCAACCAATTAGACATATTTGCAAAAAGATGCTGGGAAACTTTAACTGAAGGGTAGTCTTAGACCTCCAAGTATGTAAGTGCAAAGGAATAAACGTTCAGAATCAATTGGCAAATAGAGGAAATTGTTCTCCTGTTAGGCATTGGACGTGTTTTACTTGTGGCTATTTGTGAGATGCGCTACAGAGACGAGGTTTGTTTCAAATATCTTCCTGTAAACATCACACTTAATTTAAAACAAAAGATACAGCTTCCATTTTATGTGGAGGTATGGGCTTTGCCTTCCTTATGTACCAGTAGCCTGAGAGTCCCTAAAATGAGAAAACAGCAACATTGTACGATTCAGATAGAGCAGCTTGGATTTGCTGACAATAAACTACTGACTTAAGAAAACCGCTTAATGTTCAGCATAGAGATGATAGAGATTTCTTTGCAATGTCTTATTTACTATTTTTCAACAAAAAACAGGCAGTAAATCAATCATCATCTGTAATTATTGCTGCAGTAATTACCTTTGGGGAGTAGGTTATCATTCTTGGTGGCCTTTGTTCAAATATCTTTTTCATTTTCCCTGTCTTATTTTTCTTGAATCATGTCAATTTCTGAGTGGATTAATAGTATTCTAGAAGCAGTCCAATTGTAAGATTTCTGAAAGGGCTAATAATACTCGCCTGAGAAGTTGAAAGATGCTTGCATAGACATAGCATTTAAATTAATTGATAAGAGTCTGCCCATCAATTATTACATCTTCGTTTTTAGTGAACAGACAAAAGCTGTAAGTAATGTTGCAAGGAGAATTTCAACTATACCTCCAATGCAGCGTTTATTTAAATTCCTTATTTCTTAAGTATTACTGATACTTAAGTCAGTACAAAATACAGTTCTGCAGTTTAAAAATAAACAGTGTTTTAAATAGCTTCTCTGAAAAACTATTCTTTGAATGTATGTAAATGAGTTATTTAAACTCATGAGTGCTGTTTTACATCTAAATAAAATATGGAGTTACACATTACATTTCCAATTTGTCGTGTACTTAGCAACCCTTTCTGGGGGGAAGATATAAGAGATATTTTTGATATGTCTGTCACTTTTGATAACTTAATTTGGAACTTATATCTTAGGGGAATACTGATACAAGGCAGGTAAATACATTAAAACAAAATGACAATTGAGTTTTTTATATTGAATGCGTGAAACTAGCGTTTATCTGAAATGGTGGGTGTTAAGAACTTGCTAATGACTAAATTTCTTCTATTTCTTGAAAATACACTTTTTTGAATTGCCCTGGTTTCTGTTTACATTCCTTTTCTATTTCTTTTTCTCTCTTTTTTTTTTTTTCTCTTTCCTGTTTTGGTTTCTTGCCAACTTTGGTCTGACTGTCCCCCAGCTCTTGGTGAGGATTGCATCTCAGGTTTGGACCTAGGAAAGGAAAAAGGCATGGCTAACATTAGATGAGCCCCTTACAATTTAAGAATAATAAAAGCATCTTTCCAAGGAAAAGTAAGATTGTAATTATTTTTTGTGAAAAGCACCGTCTCTTACAAACATACTACAGGGTTGTGGGGAAAAAAAACCACACTCTTGAAAGGACAGTAAATTAACTTTCTGAAAAACTGTAATTTGAATATCTTATTTTACTTTGGGAAGGAGGAATTGAAGTTCAGCTGCCCGGTTCTTTTAGGCAGAGGAAGGATCAGTTGCATCAAACTCATCAGTCCTGACCTATATTTCATTCTACTGATTAATTTATCCCATTTCCTTGTCTGGTTTCTGAAAAAAAAAAAAAAAAGAAAAAAAAATCTATTAGGTATCATTGACCTGATCAAAATCACCTAATGCATTTGGTGGGGAAAGGGAGGCTAGCTGGAGAAAAGCAGGTGGGGAAAGATAAGTCAGAGATACGATATCCGTGGATAAGCCCCAAAAGAGCCACTATACAAATGAAGGGTATTGAGGAAGGGCAATTGGTAGGCCTCCTTAAACTCCTCACACCTAAGGGCAATGCCATTCCCTAAGTAAAACCATGCTGGAGACCCCCTGAGAGGAGAAAGCAAGGGAAGGGGGGAGAGCAGCTCGCTTGTATCTTGTTTAACTTGGCCATTTGAATGGTAAACCTTTTTTTGTGACTTGGCATGCTTTGTAGATATCACACTTAGGTTACTGACTGCCTCCCCCCTCCCTCCCCTTTCTGGTTTATGGGGTTTTAGTTTTGGGAGGGCTTGAGGTTTTTCTTTTGCCCATACTACCGGCTTTTGATGAGAAACTTTGTTTAGAAGCAAAGTTACAAAAATACAGTCACTTGCAAAGAAAACCAGGTATTCTTTATACAAGCCTGAATGAAAATGTCGTCCTACAAAATGTTAAACCCAGGTTTATCTGAGCTCTTATAGTCAGGTAATATTCACTATGCTAAAGTCACCCGTGAAAAATCACTGAAATTGTAGGTGTCAGATAAGCCATCGCAAGGAAACTAGAACAGCCCCACACATTTAATAGAAGTGCTGAGCTCTGAAAGTGATTTCTTTTTGGAAAAAAAATAATTAGTTTTTAATTCAAAGTAATTTTTTACTCATTGTAATTTTATATCCCACATTTGACTGCAGAAATACAATTACTGAATGTTAGTTCCTAGAAAGATGAGAAGGAGAAATTTATCGGCTGTATTTTACGTATTTATGTTCTGCTTAAAGAAGGTTTGTATCTTGAAATATTTTGGCAAACCCAGAGTGTCAAGCTCCCTCTTTGAGGAAACCTAGGTACTCTTTCCATCCTGACCGAATTTACAACTGCGACTCAATTAAGGCAGAGTGTTGGCGGACTGAGTAAATGTACCTGTGTTTTAACGTGACTTGTTTTCTCATCATAAATTTGAAGCGAAAGGATGTTTCTCGCACAGAGGTGCAGGTGGCATAGTGCCAAAGAAAGTGAAACAGTAGTGGATTAAAACGAAAGTTTTACTTAATAGCAGCAATAGTTCAGAATGAATTTGACATTCGGATCCCCTTCAAACAGTAGCCTTTCCATTTCTGTGTATCCGTCAACTATTTGAATGCTTATTCTCAGCCCCAACCCTCCCCGGCTTCTAAATTGCATGGACTAGACTCGAAAGTCATTAGATTGTCTGCTGATTAGACTATAATCAATCCAGCATAAACAAAACCAGCAATTAGTATTGGCATGATTTCTGTGAACTTGACTTAAAGTTTCGGTATCACTGGTCCAAAGAACTTTTTCTGAACGGGCTGTTTGCAGGAACTGTGTTATTTTGGCATCATCATTTTGTAGGGACGGAACAAAAAATTCATAAGATTCCATTTGGCCTGAAAAGCAAAAACATCTGTTTGATGCATGAGTGGATTGCGGGATTCTATTTGGCCATCCAAAAAAGGGCAAAAATTAAGATATTGAACATAAAAGAGTACATGAAAAAACAAATTACAAAGAGGATTTAAGATTAGCATCTTTTTATAATGCTTTTTATAGTGTTCTCTTTTTGGCTTGCCAAAGGCTGCCCCAGCTCCTTTATATATTAAAAAAATCCGTAACAACAAAAACATCCCTAACCTTTTGTAATATTCATTGACTTTGGCAATGCGTAGTGGTATTGATGGTCTTGATTAGCTGTAGGATTACAGCAATGCTACCCGGTCGTTTCTGGGGCCAGCATGGGTTATATTGACCATCACCATCTACTTCGTAGGAGCAGGTACTATTAGGAGTGAACATCTAAACAGCTGCATCTGAACAGCTGCTGGTTGTACTGCCACTTTCCATAAAGGTGAAATCTTGTGACAAAGATAATATTTAAGAGGCTTAGAAATGCTGCGTGGTTGGCTTGGTTTGATTTTGTTTTCCCGAGTTGCTGTTAACAAGGGAAGCTGTCAGTATGGAGGCACTTATCTAACGTGTAGGATAACGTTATCCGCCATAATCTAAGATGTCTTGAAAGGCTTTATCTCGCTCTGTAATTCACTCAAGTCTAATATACAACTGGTTTAATAGCTCTCGTTTCTTTGTTCCGAAACATGATTCAGTATTTTGAAAGTCGTGCAAAATTTTGAAATCTTCCTTTTGAATAATTGTACATGAGGAATGGATCTAGAAGAACTGTTAACATTTTATGTAGACCATACGGATTCAGCGATTTTTCTGTGTAAAACACTGAAAATAAGATACCTTGATTTGTTTTTTTAGATTGATTAAAATATAATAGAGATGCTGATGCAGAATCACAGATTAACAGAATCACAGAGTACCTTAAGACAGACCTCTAAGCATCTTTTCCCAGCTGCGTTTTGTGCCTTCCATTGGTTCCTGTAGGCCTACCTGAGCTCAAAATCAGTCCTGGCTGGGGGTAGGGAAAATGCGCTATTTCACTTAAATCAGAACCGTGGCATATATATGTATGTGTATATATTTTTCCCTGAAGGGACAACATACAGATCTATGAAGAATTGAGCCTGTTTTATTTGGTGCTGTGAAAATGTACATGTCTGTTTAGAAATACATTTTGCAGTCTGTTACTACAAAGCATTAAAGTTTTTCAGTTGCTCTCTTTGCAAAAGTCAGATAGCACAAGAGAAGCTTTTAAATACTTTTAAATCATAATGCAACGTGACATAGGATTCTGACAAAAGATGAATGTGCAAAAACCAAAAGAGGTGGTGAGATTTGTTTTTAACTTTAATTTTAGACAACTTGAGTTCTATTTCACCTCAAGTATGAGTAATTATGCTAGTTTAGCAATTATTAGAGATGAAAGAAATTCTGT
The DNA here is from genome assembly GCF_028500815.1 of Rissa tridactyla. Classification (NCBI taxonomy): domain Eukaryota; kingdom Metazoa; phylum Chordata; class Aves; order Charadriiformes; family Laridae; genus Rissa; species Rissa tridactyla. The sequence continues at coordinate 50,694,165 of NC_071467.1, forward strand.
TAGATAGGAGTCTCCTAAACTTCAGTAGCTTTAGTTTTAGCCAGGATAATGATCAAGGAGTAGTTAGCCATATGCCTAGGGACTACGCTGTAGCAGAAAAGATAGGGCTGATCTTGGGGGTATCCTTATTACAACATGCTATAATTAACATTTTCATTCATCCCTCCTACTTTCCAAAAAAATCTGCATTATGTTCTTCTGTGCACACGGTAAGACTGCACAAAATTGCCCTCTTCCAAGGGATTTTTGAACCAGGACCGTTGTCCTCCGTATTTACAATATTAGTAACCCTCATGACCCTTTTTTCCCCTCAATTCACATTCCTTTAGTTTCAAACACTTTTTTTCCCCCCCTCTGTAGTGCATAATTATTGAGAAAAAGATGCAGAGGATTTTTCCCCCCTCATTTTTCAGGATTTAGTCTAGGTTATCCATGTTCTTCTGGTGTGTGCACATTTGAGCGTTTTGGATTTTCCTTTAGCTAGAGTGATGCTGTGCATGCTGTACCACAACTTTTCTTTGTACAGTTGATTCCGTATAATGTGTAGTCAGAAGGGTTGTAGGATTGTTACTTAGCAATTCTGCACAGTTAATGCCCAATGAAATTTTAGATTTTGGGGGGTTGTGTTTTTGTTGTGGTTCTTCTTTCCTTCTTTTTTATCATGGAAGCAAGGCATAAGGTGTTTGGGTTTTTTTAAGTGATTCGTCTGATACTTTCACTTTTATATACAGGTGCAATTAGGTGTGATTTTTCTTTTTAAGGTTAGGATTTTTAGTCCTTCAAGATTTCTTAAAAGTCATTTGTATATCTGTTGGTATAGTGACACCACCCCCCCTTCTTTTTTGATGTGATAGGGACTTACTATGGTTCTTTAAAAATAAAGTACCAGTAACTAGTTAGCCTTCTTACAAATTTGAAACAGTACCAGTCATTAGTTAAACAGCCTCTTGGCTGAAGCAGAACAATTTTTGCCCTGAGGACAAATGGATGGGACGTTTATAGTGAGCGTATCGGTGTTTTCTGTCCTTCCCAATCCACGTTTTTGGAGAGCTTATTCTCTCATGCAAGGCAATAACCTGGAACGGGAATTTTGTCCTTACCAAACAGGACGTGCAAAATCTCGCTCCTAATTTCTTATACAGACACTAAGTGTTACATATGAGTGTGGAAAAGCTAGAGCACTTTTAAGTCTAAATGTTCTGGCTAACTGCACAATAGATGACTTTTGTATACAGTCCCTGAAACTTGTTATGCCTTACTATTATTAGGTTGTGTTTTGCTGGGAAAATCCATTTCAAACAATGAATTCTGTGCTAATTGATTTTTAGTTTTATTTTTTTGTTGTTCACTTCTTTTGGTAACCTATCAAGTTCAAATGCCATTATCGACTCATTAATTTCTTGAGAGGAATTTTAAAAACAAAAATAAAATACCTGCTGTGTTGCTGGGCTGGATGATGTGATGTAGTGAGGCAGTGTCCTTGGGAAGACTAGGCAATGCTTTGATCAACAAAACTTTCTCTGGCACTGAATTATGATGGCTGGGGTTTTTTTCCAGAGAGAGTCAAGTGAATTTCTAACTTTGACAGTGGCAGTAGGAAGGAGAAGGGGGTGGGGAAGTTAATTATTTTCCACCTCTAAAGAATACAATTGCGAGGAAGGAACTTTCTGATTCACTGGTTCCAGGACAACAGGATGTCAAGATCCATGCCTGATGTAACATTTTCACTCTGAAGATGGGAGGAGGAAATGGGTTGCTATTGGTCTGGGTGTACAAGCTCTGGGAAGGGACGGCGTTACGTGAGTTACAAAGAGCTAGAGCATAGGAAAAGATTTGGTTTGCGGGTTCTGGTGAATCTGCCAGAAAGCTCTAAGGCTAGGTCAAAAAAAGAAAGGACTTGCACGCTGCAGTGCATAGTTTACAGGTGTCTGGTTGCCTAGTGCAACAGTCATCTTGCACCAGGCATTTGGATTCTTTATATAATCCACAGGTGTGTTAAGGGCTTATGAACGTTGTTGAGTAAGAACTACCTTAAGGAGACAGTATGAAAAACTTGGAAAGAATAGTGTGTCTTGGCTCCTCACCTGTTCTAGATGTGGGCGTCAGTGCAATAAAGTATCTCTTAGCGGTCACTTATCTGATCCAGCTTTTTTGGAGATAGCGGACAGGTTGTTCCTTTCCTCCCAAATCAGAAGGAATTTGGTTGTGCTGCTGCTCTTCCTCTCCACTTTACTGAAGAGGGAAAGTTATTTGCTCTGCTAGGATGTGAGAGGCGGGGGTTCTGTTCTGTACCTTGTCTAAGGGTGTTTGAATCTGTATCTCACAGGGAGTACATCAGTCATTACACAGCAGCAGATTGTGCTGTGAGTGTGAGTTGCTGTTTTATTTTTGTCAATGACGTTTCCCTTTTCAAAAGTGTAATTAAGTATTTGTTAGACCAGAGGGTGAGAAAGAGTGTTCATACACAAGAGTCCTGGCTCTAATGGCTTGAGTGCCAATGGAGAAAGAGGAGACCTGGGTCCTGGTCGCCAAGTACCTGCTGCAATATTATTTCTGATGCATTGTTTCAGTGAAACTAGAACTGCCGTCCATGTATTCCACTTCCCATGCGGGTGCCCTAATGACAACAATAAGGTTAAGGTATCATGCTAATTCTCCTTCTTTCTAGTTCAGTGAACACTGTAGATGAGGTATGGCAGCTTCAACAGCAATGAGTGAGTGCACCTCAAGTCTGAGGGTAAGTGCTCTTTCTTAGGAAGCTCATGATGTGAGTACAAATCCTTCTGATAGAGAATAAAGTGGAGCTGGTGCCACCCACATCCTGGGTGAGTAATCTAACCAGTGGGTGTGGGCAAGAGGGGGAAAGGAAGAGATAATTCAACCCACGTTTTCTGCCAGTGTCTTGTAGCAACCAGGAACAGGTGTGTAAACTCTGAAGAACCAGCCCATAAGACTGCGTCCATAGCCAGGGCATGCAGGAGAAGATTTAATCTTAATATTTAATCTTATTTAATCTTTAATCTTAATCACTAGCCAGCTGTGGTGGGGGCTTTGGTTTGATTTCAGCACTGAGCTGCACAGCACCGAGAAAGCCTGGATGATAAAACCATGGGTGCTGCCTGACCTGAGTGGCTTTTGGCGATTTAGGTGCAGTGTCCCCTCACTACTTTTTGGGCTTCTAAGGTCCTTTGTGGATATAGACCAGAGTGCTGTTCTACACAATACAGAGTCATCTGGAACAGAGCAGAGGGTTTGAGGGATCAAAAAGAAACATATAAAACCCTGGTACACAATAGATGGAGACCTCTGGTAAATCAGGATAATCTCAATTGAAAGGAGGTGGGTTTTCTTATTTGGATAAATATATGTCTTCAGGCAATAGAGCCAAAGCATGCAGCTGTGTTTTGTTTTGGTGTTGGAATGGTGTCAGACAACCCAAACTCCTCATTTTAGGCACAGAAATAAATGACTTAACTTTCAAAGGCAATGATCATCTACAGTAACCTTTACTGTGGGTCCTCAGTTGCCCTTCCTTACATCACCTGTCTTCAAACTCGTGTAATGTTGGTTACTTTGAGGTTCTGTGATCCATGCGTCAGTTTGATTCAAATTGCTCTCTCTTGCTGAGTTCAGGCTTTTGTAGACAGTGTTTAATGAATTTCCTGTTTTCTAAGCACAGTTGAAAATACAGGTCTGTAGGGGTACCAGAAATTCTTAGAAATTTCTTACTCTGAGAGGGTAAGAAAGTTTAGGTGATACATAACTTGAGTATACTGAGAGGAATCACTCTGAAAGCATTCATGTTAAGTACTGGCTTTGGTAGTTAGGCTTAAAATTTATCTCAGCCTCCTAACTTCTGTCATTTCTCAAAATGGACTGGATGCCCACAGTCACATTGTCAGGAATGGAGGTGGAGTACTCAGTTTGAGACAGGCAGGACAGCTGAAATTCCTGACCCTGGTGCAAAGAGTTGACTCCCAGAGAGATCGCCTCTTGCTTTGCTAATTCTCACCACGGTCCTCAATTTGACTCGGAGATCCATTATAAGCTGTTACATTGCATGATACAGAGTCTTAGGGATGTCTGGAATTTACCTGACATTTATAAAAAGCTTTAAAATTCTTTGGAGAAAAGTACTTTTAAAAAAATATATCATACCATTATTAGTTTACTTTAAAAAATATGAGTATATGTAGATGTGGCTTAAGCTTGTTAAAAGATGAATTATTGGGGAGGCAAAGTTAGCATTCTGGGCAGGATTAATTACACTACTACCTCAGCTATCCAGAAAAAGATACCCCCCACCCTCAGTTTTGGAGTTTCTGTAAAATTCTCCCTCTGCTGCAGCAAATAGCATCTTCTGCCTTTTCTGCACACAATGTTATGTAAAACTGGACGTCTTTAGGCTGTCACATTTGGATACTGTCATCCTTGAGATCAAGGATTGGAAGAATATCCAAAGGATTCCTTAAGCATAATTTCTTTCCACTTAAGTATATTTATTACTTTTATGTTTATGTGCTGCCTAGGAAAATACTTTATTTTAGCATAAGAATAATATTTTCCAACCACTGCAGTCTAATTGGGAACTCCTAATTCAGTCTTTCTACATTAGAACATTAGAGGGGAAAAAAAACACAAGCTGAGTGCTGAGATAGACTAAAGAGAGGAGTAAAAAATATGAACGCTATGAGGGGCTTTGTCTTCTGGAAAAAGCAAATGCAAGAAGAAAGATGCTTTATGGAATCTTCTAAGGAAAATATTCATTTCCAAGTATCTAGAGAATGCTGTTGCAATGCTGGGGAGGGCAGAAGTAGGAAAAGGGATATGTCACAGCACAAAGGGAAAAAATCAGAAATATAAATATTCATGCATATTATTAATTGGATTTTTGTACAGTTGTGGCTACACACAGAACTAATTTTCAGTAGAATTCTGGAATGTAGATATTTGAAATGATAGTATGTCAGTGTGTTTCTTTTTCTGACTCTTCTCACAATAAAGTCATTGGGTGCATGTACATTTGTGATTCAAAATGGTAATCGGGTTTCTGGCTAGTAGCTGACAGACGTGTATTGATACAAGGTGAAGCCGTTCAGAAAACAATACTTTCTTAGTAGTTCTGAACTTCTATGAATGCCAGTTATCTTAAAGGACATTATGAAGCAGGCTGAAATGGTTGTTGACTTCAAGGAGTCACCCACGGAATTGTTGCTTACATGTGGCGTAGCCAGATGAGAAATCCTGTGCTCGCATGTCTTGGCCAGAAGAGTTTAAAAGGTGAGTCTTAGAGCCACAGTGGTACCCAGGGAGAGAAGAAAGCAGAGGAAGCTGTAGCCCTAGCAGATGATGCATTGACATGTGATCCTGCATTTAATACTACTCTGTAACTTCTTTAATTTCGGTTTTGTATCCTGACTGAACCCTTATGGAGGTGTATTTCCACAGCATATTATTGCAAAGTGCAAAACATCTTCAAAATCCATTGACTTTAATAGAGTTAGAGGATACTCAGCACCTCCTGTAACTGGCTCTTAAAGTTGCCTTCTGCTGTGTGATTAATCTATCTAATCATACTTAATATCTACCTGTAGATGGTGGCAGTATGAATGTCCTCTTTTTTTTTATGTGGCCACGAGGAGGAGGGAAAAGAAAAGTAGAGAGATAGTTCCAGAAATTACAGTCATTTGTAGGTACTGAAATAATGGCACACACGTTTTATTTCTGTTCTGTCTGGGTAACTCAGTAAATTGTGTATTGATTATGCTAATACAGCTAGTGTCTCTATTACTTGTCTGCAGAAATTATTCAAACATGTAGATTGAAGATGCACTTGGCAAAGTTACCATCCTAAGAAAAAGGCTTTTGTGCAAAGATGGCTTTAAATTGAATTACTAATCATATGCTAATGGAAATTTATAGATTAAGTATTGAATTATAGGAAATGCAAAGTGCAAGTTAAAAATATATATTCTAAACTTCCTATCCCGACAGTCTTAGTTGCTATATTAGGTTTATTTTCACATCTCTCAAGGAATGTGTCTTAGGAAAGGATAAATCAATAGCAATCTATTTTTATAGTTTATTTTGGGATATGTGGCTTCTCCTGCTTTGTTTAACAAGCTGAAAAGAGGCTCAGGCATTTGGGGCAGGTTTTTTTTTTCTTTTTTAAAATTTATTAACCCACCTAGACTAGAAGAAAATAGACTTTTTTCAGTTATCTTTTGCTTTTATTTTATTATGGTTTGTAATAGCTGAGAAGACGTAAATCTTAGCCAGAGTTCTCCAAAAGGCTTCCCTTTCAGTGAAAATGTCCTTTTTCACATTTCTAATTTTATCCATTTCTTTTCCATACAAGGTTTTTCCCAGGCATCAACCAAAAATGACTTGTGCTCTTCCTTAGGCTGCTAAATCTACAGATTAACTCTTCAGTGAAGGGGAATCTTGGTTACTCAGTAGAATATGAATGAGATTTTGCAACCTAGAAAATCTGTGTATTTTTTTGTACTAACTTTATAAAATAATCCCCCCTCCTTTATAGGCCAACCACATGTCCCATGAAGAGACTCTAAGCAAAGGGGTGAAATCCTCATTCATCAGCAGGTGTTGCTGTAGAGCAGTCCGGAGATTAATTCTGTTTTTAGGACCTCGATATCAAAATTCCCACGGGGTTTTCTCATTGGCTGGCTTTAATGGTACTACTTGATTTGTTGTTGTGTTTGAGGAATAGTTGGTCTTAATGTTGACATTCAGCAGCCTTTGCATGAGGGGTGCTCTGAACTGAAACCAGGGTTTGCCTTGGTTTCAGTTCAGCTATACCAAAGTTGAAATCTCCTAACCTTTCACATAGATACAGCTTCATTTTAGAGGTATGTTTTTGTTTGTTTGTTTTGTTGGTTTTTTTCAGTAAAATTTTAAAAACTGGTATCTGTCCAAACCACAAGCTTTTATTACGGGAGGCAGAATTGGCATGCTGGAATTCTGTTTTCCCTTACTGAGATTTTTTATTTTATTTTATTTTTTTTAAATTGCTCTCAAGAAGTGTGGTGCCACAATGGTTGTGGTGATCTGGTCTTTTTTTGGTATTTTATTATTTGGGATTCCTGTTTGTTTTGTTTTTCAAAAGTTGCACTGAGAAAATATGTAGTAGGGACTTGATGGTCTGTTGTTTTAAGGAACAGATAAGTCAACTGAGAAATGTTTCTACACCTAACAAAATAGGTGACCTGTGCTCATAAACACGTGATTGTAGGGACAAGGAATGTTGTTGCTCTTGTGACAACATTGTTTCATATGTATCTGGAAGTGCTGTTCAGCAGTAACATCACTTATTCATAGTCTGGATTCAGAAGCTATCATCCTGGTTTCCTGAGGCCCCTCCTTTTACTAGTATTCTGCGATTTTGTTATCTAGAATTTATCTTATGTTATGCTAGGATGTGGTATATGCTGTAATGAAGATGACATCCCTATGTGCAATTATATAGTCTTAGAGTATCGGTAATTTTGACGTTTGAATTAATATATCCTACTGTTTTATCTGCATATCATCCTTGTGGCTTTTTTTAGTTATATTTCACGCTAGTGTAGAGAAATGGTTTTGGTTAGCAAAATTTAAAGCATCTCATTATCCCGGTTCTGTTTAAAGTTGCCTTGCTCTCCTGAAAGAAAACGGTATAGTTAATGTTTAAGGGAAGTTAACGTTGGCTGCATGTCACACTGCCTTTCATAGTCAGGTGAGCTTAACGTTGGTCTGAGAGCTGAAGTAGCACTGAAGTTTTCAGAATCTGGTTGTGGAAAGACATGAAGTGCTACCTGGGAGCTTATCTGATGCTACCAGCTGTAGCTTTCTTGATGCAACAAATACTCATGCTAGCTGGAGGAATGATCTAACTTAATGCAAAGGAAAACGAGATGCTATTTTGTAGTTGATTTGTGCTAATGCTAAGATTTCCCTAATTCTGTGCGTTTTGTGGGGTAGTTGTCTTATTCCTTTTACCATATTTCCCCCTAAATGCAGTTTTACTTTTCCTGACAAATACGTCAGCCTAGTTGAATATTATTAGCAAGTCTTTGTGCCGTGGCCTGTTGTGACCTACTTGGTTCTGTTATGACTGAGAATCCTTGAAGGGCTTGAACAACAGTTTAGAAAGATGCTAACCACAAAGTTACTTTCTCTGACGCTTGTTTCCTTCTTTTTTTTTTTTGTGTGTGTGTGTAATAAAGACATGGTGGTTTGCTTTCAACAAAGCAAACCTCAGCTCTCGCAGAATTTTCAGATCCCTAAATAGCAGGGAAATTTTAAAGGTTTGATTTCACAAGGCATATGCTGGCATGTTTTTACATTAAAAAATGACATACGTGAAAACAAGTTGTTTGTTTTGTTTTTTTCTATTTGGAGACCTACAAAGGTTTGGTGTGCCTCTTGGTCAGCAGTGCGAAGCTGAGCACGTTTTGGTGTGCAGTCACTTCTCACTAGCAGCGAGAGATTGTGGCACTGCAGCTGGTGTCACTAAACATTCCGTACAGAACAGCGGAAAAGATGAACTCTTGCATTTTGGTTGGCGGAGGTCCACTTCAAACAAGCAGATCTTGTTTACTTCTTAGCAGGTAGCTGCTTTAGTTTTCCCACTTCAGAATCCATTCTTGAAAAGTTCAGGTTTGGGTACCTCAATTCCATCTTGACCATTTAAAAATGGTAGAGATTTTTAGTTGCCTTTCTGGACCGAGTTGAGACTTATGTGTTGTGGTTGAGGATTTCATTGGTAGATAATAGATACATATACAACATCTAATAAGGCTGATCAGTAGGTATTGGTGACCAAGATGAGTTTCCTCTTGAGGGATGGAAAAGTGGACTCATCTTTCAGTTTTAGAGCTTGTTCTTGAGGTAGTTTTTTGGAAATAGATCAACAGCTGGTGGTGGGCATAAACAGGGTCAGGTTTCTGCTGACCTCTGCTGCTGCAGAGGTTTCATTGGGGGCTTTGAGGGGGTCATGAAAGGCATTGTCTCTCTCTTTTTTTTTTTCTTTTTAACTGTATACTAGCTGTATTCATTATTTTTCTTGCTGCATTAATAAGTCTTACCGATCTGTGCTGCCCTAGCAAAAAATCTTTCTATTTAGCTTAGTTTGCGTTTGACCACGTGTTCCCTGAAGCTCAGCTTTTCATGATCTTTTCCCATTGCTTTCTTTGTCTGACCAGTTTCCTTTAGCTGTGAGGACTGCTGGGGTGACTGCTTCAACATAACAAAGAAAATCATATAGTGTTATCACAGCTGAAGTACTGGTAACTTCATTGCTGCAGAATACAAGTTCAACCAAAACAGTCAGCTCATAAAATCGTATTTTGTGAAATAGTTGACTTACTCCAGGGCTGGGGAAACTTCATCAGATCTCTGTTGATGAGAAGAGTGTGCTTACTAGCCACGGCTCTGGGACAGAGATAGGGATTGTCCCAGAGATTGTACTTGACTCTTTCTAATATATGCACTGTTTTGCAAGTTTCTGGTGTCCTAAGAGTGTCCTTATGAAAACTGGTGTTTTTTTTCTAGAAACTCAGATTCTAGAAACAACCAGTTGTATGAAGCCTTGGGGTTGGCGGAGGAGGAAAAGAGGTACCTGTGCAGTGTGTATATGTATCTCTTCTTTTGAATATATGTCTAGATTTATATGTGACCCTAAGTGTTGCACTCTCTTGTCCCAAGAACCAGGACAAAAAACCCCAAATCTTTGGATTTTAATGCAGTTGCATGATTATTTTTGAGGTCTGAATTCTTGGGAGTGGAAATGCTGTAAAAGTGCAGTCTTTCCCCTTTCAGCTTTTTCCCCTGTGGACGGAGATTGAATTCTTTTCTCTCCGCTGTTCTCTGACTCAAAGAACTCGGTCTTTGGGAGAATAAAAAGGAGATGGTTCTGCCTTTTAGCTCTTCCCTTACTTTTACTTTGGGAGAGTCAATCTTACTTAGGCATCATATCAGAGCATATGAGAACAGCTTTCTCTAATTTTTCAAAGTAGCAGCAGAATGGCTCTTGTTAGGTTCACTCTCGCCCAACAAGTTTTGAATAGTGAATCTGACAAGAATTGTATTGTTTTTAGTTCTACTGCTCTGGAAAGCTGTGAGCCAAGGGAAAGATGCTGGCATGGTGTATACAGTAAAACAGCATGGGGTTAGTTCTCCTTTGCAAGGCTGTCTGCACTGCTGAGATGTTTGCTACTGACTATAGGATTATTATTATTTTTTTAAAGCTTATGTATGAATTAGCACACACACACCTCTCCCGTCTGCCAGGAGAAGGCTTTTTCTTATCTGTGTGGAGCGAGTAGAATCCTAAAGCTCAGAATTATTCTTTCATTTAGTTCCATAATCAAATACAGTGTATTGATGACAAATATCCCAGAGGAAATTTGATTTGTTTTTTAAGCCATGAAACTGATTTGGTCACTCTGTTCTCAGATTTGTAGCTTCCATACAGCAACATATTCTGTTTTGGTCTGGTCTACGCTTTCGCACTTTGCAGTGCAGCTTTTCTTGCCCGTGTTGTACAAGCATTACTGGCCTTCAGAACTGAAGCTGGTGTAAAGATGCTTGAAACACTTCAGCTACCTACCTAACATCTTTTTTTGTTTTGTTTTTGTTTTGTTTACCTTTTTCTGACAGTAGAAGAAAATGAAACAGAGGACCAGCAGGCAGGTGTGGGACACACAGCCGCACAGACTGGTAATGCTGAATTCCTTCATTAGTGCTTGCTTACCGTTTGACAACAGTGTGAGGGATTTTTGTATCGGGGTGTTTTTGCACAGCCTGCACTCTTCCTTCTGCATTTCAGCTTAGAATGCATTCTTGGGACTTGCAACGGAAAATAACATTCCTCTTCCCTCACCTCTCAGTTCCTGAGAATTAGAAATTCTGCCTTTTGTAGGTCAGCCAGCTGAAAGTGAGATACTTCTAAAGTGCCGCATGCTTTTATTTTCTTTTTCTTTTTTTTTTTTGTTAACAATAATCCTTATGTCCCCCACGGAAAACCCCACCCAATGCCATTTCAGATGAATATTCATTCCACTTAAACTATTTTTATATTTATAAAATATGGGGATAAGGGTAATTTCTTTTAGGATTGTTTGTATAATTTCTTACCAGTTAGGGATTAATTTAAGGCTCCTTAATTTTAAGTCAGTGAGATTGGGTAGACAAAGCTGTTGTTTGAGTCAGGATCACAGGGATATGTATTGTTAATAATCATGAAGAAATAATTGTTAGTTTCTAATAACAACAAGGGCTCTTTTATTCTCTAATAAGGTTTTGAGAATGCAAAAAATACTTCACTTCTGTCTTTGGTACTGATTCCAGAGAATTTTATCTGAAGAGCAGGACTGACTCATCTGAATAGTCTCATTCATTCAGCTGAGGTCACCTTTTGGAGTAAGGGCTGACTCCTTAAGGATATTCCTAGAAGGCTCTCTGAATACGTGTAGGTAATTTGTTTGAGAACAGTTGGAGTTGTTCCTCTTCTGAAGGTGAAGAATGCACTTAAATTTTCTTCAGCTAGAACACTTTATATTTCTCTTGTGTGTGTGTCCTGTGGGTTTGTGTTTGGTGCGTTTTATAGGTTCTAGTGGCTCTGCACGTAAACTATATTGTTTGAAAAGAGGAAATAAAAGTGAGAGCATTCTCTGCTTTTTTAATGGGAAGTTCCTCAAACTCTTCTGAATGTACTTTTGTCTCCATTTAGCTATCTGCAAACTTGTACTGCTGTAAACATGAAGTTGAAAAATAGAGGACTGCAAAACTGGAGATCAGTATGACAAGGAATGGTTGCTTTTCTGCATTTTTTCTTAAAATAATTCTCAATGGTTAAGTTGTCTTACTAGTTATTTATTTCCTATCATGTCCTGTGTTGTTCTCTGTTTGTTTCTAGGCAAGATTTAACATTGTGTTTTTCTTTATAGCAAGAACGCAGTGTCGATATTAAAAACAAAAAACCTTCTGATAGAGCAAGCAGTACAGAAGGCCCACACTGTGTACACACTGCCAGAAGTTTTTATAGTAATACTTTGTATCTAAGCTCTGGCTCTAACCATTAAATGTGCTTTTTATAGAGTACCAAGTTATAAATGTAGTGCAGCTACGGCATATTAATCTTACTGCAGAGATTTAATGAGGCAGTTGTTTTGCGATGGACACTATTGGGAGCAGAGAGCGACAGAGTTTTACTTTACCACTGAGCTGAAGAAATATTCCTTGCCTGGTAATAATTATAACCACATGATCTAAGTTTTCCTTTCTTTTGCCAGCACTTTTCCATGCAGAAGTAGCTTGGAAGGAGGTCTACTGCAAGGCAGTGAAATGGGTTGGAAAGGAGGCTGTTTTCTTGGTAGTTTGATGTTTTAGTTGTGATTAGCTATGGATCCTTGTAGCATAGGCAGAAATATGTAAGATGAGTTTCAAGAATACAGATAGTCTTTGCCAGTCCACTGAGATGGCTTTTAGATATTCATTACTTTTCCTTGACTTTTATATGGGTTATAAAAAGTAAATGTGGTGAAACCTCATTTTTACATGGGCAGAATAGAATTTCTGCTGGTTGGCCTTAAACCGCTCCCATACTTGAAATTAATTGAAGTCCATGGCTTTATTGCCTCCAACACTTTTAAGCCAATGCAATTTTTCATTTTCCCCAAAGTTGCAGTTTTATTAGACCAAGCTACAGCAATAACATCCCTTATGAGGAGGAGGAAGAAGGGAAGGGGAGAACCACCTGCCAGGGAACATAGTAATGAGAAAATCATGCTTCTTTTAATTTCCATTTATAAATAACGTTAACATAATCAGTAACAGAAGACAACTGTTCTTTCTCTTATTTTTTTTTTTTTAAGTGTCTTAATAAGCTGAGTTTATTTCTGTTCCAAAAAAAGTAACCCTCCTTTCCATACTAGATAATTTTCAATGATATCTGCAGATGGAGCTGATGTGTGTATTGTTGCCAATGTGTATCGAAAAATTTCAGTTGATGTATGGCAGCCTCTGAAATAGGGCAGGGAAGCCTCTGGAAATGACAGTGGCATTTGCAGATGTTGGGAGAGGTAATCTTGCTATGAAGACAGTCTTTGTTGAGGGAATTGTGGCTGTGACTGTTGCAGATATTAAGGAGAAAGAAATGTGGGAGCTGGATGACATTTGCCCTGAAGTCTGTATGCGAGCATGAGCTTTGAACAGGAGGTTAAGGAGAAAATATAGATGAATGCATATTGCATATATAAAATACATTTTGTTCTCGTCTTTCAAAAGAGCAGCTCAAATGAGGCAGCTTATCCTCAGTTTAAGTAACTACTTAAGGCTAGACCAGCCCTTGATGGAAGATATTCATTGTTATAACAGAAAAGCTATCTATTCACAAAGCATCCAAATGATATTTTCTCTCTTTAAATATCTGTTTATTTTGGTGGTGACATCTCTTTACAGAAGTGGATGACAGTGGAAATACATTCATTGAGAGGGGCTGAGACTGCCAGAACTCATTTCACAAAGCTGTCGTAGGCTAAACTCGAACCTAGGTCCCAGAGGGTCCCACTTAAGTGTTGACCTAAAAACAAATGTGCCAGTTGGCTAGAGCATGTATTCTAAAGTTGCAGCAGAAGGGAATAAGCTTGACTGACTTCTGTCCCTGTAGAGTTTATATCTGCAAATGCAGAAGGAGAAGCAAAACATTTATTAGTCTTAAAATGATTCTAATTTTAATAACCAGTCTCTAAGTAGGAAGCTTTAAATTGAGCGATTTTTTTAGGCTTTTGTGCACTAAGGGGTGCATGTGTGCCTACGTGTGTGCGTATTGCTGAATTCCTGTAAAGTGCAAGTGTTTCTGAATAATAAGTCCTGAGAATTCCCTCCCCTCCCTTTTCTTTCCTTCAGCATTGCACTTAAAGCAGAGTCAGACACTACCCTTATTTTAAAACAAACAGGTCTGTAAACTTTATGTGCAGCATTTAAATACTCATGTTAAAATTCAAACCCAGTGCCCACATTTCCCTGAGTGCTGTCAGTTTTATGAGATGAAACTGGGAGCTTGAGCTGAACAACTAATAGTATGCGATGTGCACATGCTGCCTTCCAACAAGTGTTTAATGATGTTGGGGTCAGTTTGCAACCGTTAAGACAATTACTTCTTTTTCTGAACTGCTTATAACCTGGTGATCTCCTAACTGCTTTTATTAATCTTGCAAAATATCTTGGAAAATGAAGTGGCAATGGAAGTTACGAGATTCAGAGCTTTCAACAATGGCTAAAATGCCGTAAAGTCCTTTTATTTCATTAGCATCCCTTTTTGGTGGGTAAATTTGCAGACTACTCCTCTATTTGGAAGTGGCTGCCCAAGTGGAAATTTTCACTCTCGTAAGAACCTTGTGGTTGTGATTTGTCATATAAGGATTGCATTCAGTGTATAGGCAGGACTTTTGCACAGCAGATATATTTTTGCCTTCAGAATGTGTTTTTTATTTTAAAAATTAATCTGTTTTCCCTCTGTAATAGAGTTCCCTTAAAAATAAATTCTGCCCTTTACCCCTGTCAAAGAAATTCCTTGGTTTTGATCACGAGCTACATAGCATGAGGAAGGCTTCCTGACATGGGTCATTTCCAGTTTCTGCTTGTGGGTCCGCCTGCGTTTGAACAGCTGAGGGGCAGGGTGCAGCAGCGTGGACCAAAGGATGTAGAAGGATGATGAGAGCCCCGACCTTCGTTGTGGGCAGCAAGAACGCCTGCACTTTGTGCACAGTGACAAATACAGGGATGGCCATGCCCACATCACTGTAGGGTGCTGAGAGAGGATTTGAGAGTGGTTTAAAGTGGAATCACCCTCCTTCTCCTCCTCACCGCTTTCCCATTCTAACATGAATTTAGTGTTAGCACGTTTTAGTTTCTCTCCTTTCAAGTAGTTGTGCAAGATCCTAATCAATTGCAACGCTAAATGAAGTGGGTTCACAGATACCACCTCTGTGTTGCTGTGGTCAAGAAGCCCACTCCTGGTTAGTCACCCGCTTGGCTAAAGAGCATAACATCTTAAAATGCACTTGCACAATCTCCTGTTATTGTATGAGTTTGTCCTTGTTTTCTAAAATGACTTATTTCAGTCTCAGCTCTCTCAAATATCTAAAAGGAAAGATGAGGTGGCCAAAGCAGAAAAGGGAAAAGTGGTGAAACGCTTGCATTCCTTTTGCTGGAATGTACACAACCATTTTTCTTCTGCGTTTCACTTGTTGTACTGTGGTTCCCAAGGAAAAACAAAGTTAAGTGCCAGCTTGCTTTATTAGGGAAGACAGATTGTTTTATTTCTGTCGTTTGAAGGAAGCTTTTAGTAAAGTGGGCAAAAAGTCAGGAATCGTTAAAGCTACTCTGCTTCTCCTCAGAGGAGGAAAAGTTCGAGACTTTGCATTATCTCACTCTGCGCTGGTCATCTGCAGAACCGAGATGGTGCAACGAGCTGTGTGGCTTCTCTGCGCACAGGGGATGGCGGTGAGACCTCACATTTCTTCCACTTTGGAAGCTTCAGCTGGGCTCAGGACTGTTGCTCTGAGGCTAGAGCTGTCCCGCTATCCCCAAAATGCTCGTTAACGTGTCAAACAGACAAAGCTCTCCTTGTACGCTATTTAGGTTTTACAATAGTTAGGTTCTAGTTTTCCATGATCTGGCAAATACAGAAACTTTAGTGGGTTTGTCTTAAGTCATACACAAGTTCAAAGCATTTGCAGCATTTTGACCCAGGGTATAATCTTTCCAGGGCTGTGTCTTTGTCAGACAGTGAGGTGATGGAGTATTGGAGTGGATTGTAAAATCAAGATTAATTTCATGTTTATGTAAATCGAATTTGTTAGTCTCTTAATTCTGGTAATTTCCTGTGAAACGCTGTAGTTAACAGTGAAAAGAAGTTCCTGCAAGCTCATTGATTTGATTTTTTTTTTTCATTGAAAACTAATTGCATAGGTGGTTTGTCCTTTCTTACAATGATCAAAGCAGCTTCAATAGCTGTGATAAAATTGACAAACCTAACGTTGAAGCATGGAAGAATTGCTTGAGTGAGAAATGGAGCTGCATTTGTGGGAGTAGAAGGGAAATTCTCCTTTCATCGAGATTAGAAAAAAAATTAAGGAAAAAGCCCCCTTTGCTTATTTAGCAATAAAATCTACGGTGTGCTGCAGGCTCATGCCAAATATGTTTCTTCTCATCGTTACCACAAGAACCTATCTTTATTTTTTTTTCTTTTTAAAGATTCTCTTCTTAGATGCCTGACATCACGGTCTTGATTTTCTTTCAGACCCTAACTGTAAACTAGAAGACAAGGCAGAAGATGGAGAAGTGCTAGACTGTAAGAAAAGGCTGGATGAAGGGGAGGAGTTAGAAGAAGAAGCTGTGCACAGCTGTGAAAGCTGCCTCCAGGTGTTTGAGTCACTGAGTGATATCACAGAACACAAGATTAATCAATGTCAACTGACAGGTAAACAATACTTATCACTTTGTGGCTTCGTGCACTGTTCTATTTCTAATTCCCATCCTCTGCTTCTGATCTCCCTCCCCCTTTCTCAGTTATTTTACTCCTGCACTTGAATGCTTGGGTGAGACCTTTATAAACAGATTTTGGGACAGCATTATGCTGTAAATACAACACTATAAATTTCCTTCATAGTGAAGGATATATGGATAATTACTGCATTGTCACTGTATTTAAAGCGTTCATTAGCTGTCTTTGCCTGGCTGCTGCGCGTATTTTCTGGATTCATACTATACAGCTGTACTTTGCTTATCCATGTGTTTTCCTAAGTAACTTGTGAACGCAGAAGGTATTTGTAAGTGGGGTTTAAGTGCAGCCACATAACGAATGAATTTTCACAATGGCATGTTGCAGATCTGGTCTGGATGTTGCGTTAGTCTAATCTGTTAACTACAAATGGCGGTACAGTAATCAGTAACTGAAAGTTGAGAGGAATGAAGCAAATTGGTAAAGGGGAAAATAAAATCTCAACTTTATTCAAGTGCTGACTGTGTGCTGATCAGATCAGACACTACCGAGCAGAGCTGGGTGAATGGACTTGTAGCCAACCCAGGTTCCTCTTTGAAATGATTGTAGACAGCCCCCTCACCTAGGAAACCACATGAAATCTGCTGAAGTAGTTTTGCCCTTTAGTTTTAGTAGGTCTTTTGATGTTGTGCATTGTAGGTCCAAATAGACTCAGTATCAACAAAGGCGTTTTTATTTTTTATTAGATACTACTTTAGTTTTGGCCTCTACAGTGTACAATGTATTTATTGTGCAGTGCAGTTATGTTAAGAACCTGTCTTTATTATGACTTTGTAAACAAGGAAAGCCATCCTTCCCATTTGGGAATGCTTTTAGAAGGTGTTCGTGTGCTCATGTTTGGAGAGCTTTCTGAGTTATTTTTGGTTCCAGTACATCCATAGGCGAAGTCCTGGCAGGATGACATAAAAGTCAAGTAGCAGTACTGCTCTTGAGGACGAAGCGTGAAAAGAAGGTGAGCAGAAGAGAAGTAAGTGGGCAGGAGCACAAAGAAAGTTGAGGAAGTAATGTGAATTTGTCAAATGGTTTTAAACCCAGCTTCGAATTACAGAGATAAAATCTGCTGCAGCAAGAAAGATTTACTTTTATTAGTATATCACTTTGCCTTTTCTTGCCTGGAAAATGTTTTTGTAACTTCAGATAGAGTCACTTCTGCTGTTCCCTAATCACTTCTACAAACTTTGAGAATCTGTCTGTATTGCTCGTGGTTTCTGGCAGTATGGCTATTCTCTCTTGACTTCAAAAAACTTAATGTTTTTCTTTTCTTTTCTTCATACCTCTCTTCTTTCTTTTGCTGTTTCTGTGTTGAAAAATTAGTGGCTTTTGCTTGCCTCTTCCTTCCCTCTCCCAGAAAGCCCTGATCATCTGGATCTCCCCTTTACTGCCTCAGGTCCCATTTATTCATCCCTGTTTTTCACCTTGATCTGATATGGCAGTTTCTGCTTTCTGGTGTAGTTAGTTGCTGCCCCCGCTTCCGACTTCTACCAAGTGGTTTCTCTGCTTCGGAGCTGCAAGCAGAATGCACTGAACAGTGCTTGCACAGTTGGGTTGAGAAACTGAAGAAAAGCAGGTTGGGGGGAGCAGTAAGTAGGAAGATGCTCAGAGCACTGCTCCTGAACACAGCAGTTCTTGCTGAGAGTTGTGTTGCTAAATGAGAGTGAAAACAAGTATGCTGGATTAATCAATTTGGAGTGCATGTGTAAGGGCAGGAATATATGTATGATGTCAGAGGATGGGGGAATGAAAATGAACCCTGAAGGAAATTGTTTAAGTCCCTAAGAATACCTTTGCCTCTGTTTCAAGGAAACTTGTGATAGTGTAATGGGTAGAGATGAGACTGTTTGAAAGCTAATGAAGTGAATAAAAACCTAAACCACACATCCTGAACTACCAAGTTGACAAAAAGCCAACTGTCATCTGTTTCTAAATATAAATGACCAAAATACACCCTTAAGTTGAGAGAGGGGCCTGGACGAAGTGGCCAGAGTTGAGGATTTCTTCTTTCTCCAGCAAAAAAATATTAAACAGGTGGTTAATGAGGTGAATTCCATGCAGGGTCCTAAGCTGCATGTTGGCCTAACGCTAAGGATACAACATTTATGAAAACCTCATCATTTTAGGTTATTTTTAGTTAGTCAGAGACAGACAGTTGACACACAAGAAGCTTATCTTTCTCTTCTGAAGCACAATATATATTTGACAAAAATAAAGCTTGCTTTTAGCATTTTAGGCAAGCTCCCTGAACTCTTGCCTTTCTCGTAGATTTCCACCTTTGGGTGCCATGCTCAGGTTCAAAGTTTTAAAGAGTATTACCAGGGAGCGGTGATTGCACCTCCATTTCTCATCACAGTCTTCTGACACAATAGGGTGTTCATAATTATGAAGACAGGCTGAGAGAGTTGGGATTGTTCAGTCTGGAGAGAGAAAGCTCCGGGGAGACGTTATAGCAGCCTTCCAGTACGTGAAGCGGGCCTACAAGGAAGCTGGAGGGGGACTTTTTACAAGGGCATGTAGTGATAGGAGGAGGGGTGATGGCTTCAAACTGAAAGAGGGTAGATTTAGATTGGATATAAGGAAGAAATTTTTCACTATGAAGGTCATGAGGCACTGGAACAGGTTGCCCAGAGAAGCTGTGGATGCCCCATCCCTAGAAGTTTCCAAGGCCAAGCCAGACAACCTGGTCTAGTGGGAGATGTCCCTGCCCATGGCAGGGGGGTTGAAACTAGATGATCTTTGAGGTCCTTTCCAACCTGAACCATTCTGTGATTCTATGTTAATTGCTCTGGTTGTCTCCTTTTCAAGGAGTCCCAATGAAACTAGTAAACACCCTAAGTTATTTGTCTATCACTAAGTTTTTAATGAAAGGCAAGAGGTTTACCAAAATTGAATTTCTTGTACTATATTCTGTTGTTTGGGTAACTGTGTTCTCTCTGGAGGAGGGCAGAGTGTATCATCTATCCTGATGTATGATTTTTCCAATCTGGGACTCAGGTACTGAAGAGTTACCTAGGTTGTTCTTTATGTAAAAACGCCAGGGCTGTCAGCCTCTGAAGTTTACATTTGAGTTCTGAAGCCCTCCAAACCCTGATTTTTCAGATGGCTGGGCCAGCTGCAGCTTGTCTGGATTTTACTGAGCTTTGGAAGTGCTCTGTGAGATGCACAGGGAGCTTCACTACAAGAATTTATGAACTGTGCATGTTGACCCAGTTGTAGGGTCATTTTCCGTACAGTTTTATGGAGTAAAATCAACAATTATGTTGATGGGACAAACAGGATGGCAAAACAATGGCTTAAGACAAGCCTTTAGTAAAACCCTGAGTGTGAAACATGAGAATTGAGTGTTACAGTGTCTTGAGTGCCCCTAATTCTGCCAACCTTTTAACATGCTTAAGTATGGGAGTTGCCACTGTAGGTTCTCAGATTGATACTGAGGCTTCTAGTTTTTGCATTTGAAAATGTTAGATGTGTTCTTCTGAAGCTTTGACGCTTCAGTGGAAGGAGTAAAATTCTTTATTGAATCTTCGTTTTGCACTCTTAACCAAAGACAGGAATGGGGAGAAGGGAGCTGGTTTATTAAACAGTGGTCCCTGTCTCTCAAAGTGTCAGTCACCCCCACCTATTCAGAGGATAGTGGAAGATGAGAGTTACTTACAACTCTGTGAGATTTAGCTCTCAGGATCTTGAATTGCTGTTCTCTTGCAGATTTTTTCAAAGGAAAAGAAAGAAGTTCTCCCCAACTGGTTCCTTCCTGTAATCTGTTGTTTGAATTGAACTCGTGTTCTTTTTCTAGAGGAGGGCATAGCTGCTCTTTTATCCTAATGTCTGTGCTATTGATCTTTTCAATTTGGGTCTGATCCAATACCCATTGAAGTCAATGAAAAGATTCCCATTGACTTCAGTGGGGGATGGAACAGGCCCTGCATGAGCTATTTAGTAATATTTTTTGCTATCATCTGAAATTCTTGTACTGAAGCTTTCTCTGAAAAGGTGATGTTTTATTTATGTTAATTGCTGACAATTCCTGTGATGTTTGTGGAATACAGATAGTGGATAAACGGGGGAAAAAGTTCAAAAAAATTCTTTGCAATAGTTGTAACCATGGGCAGATAAGATGCTGAACTATATTAATTTAGTCATTAGAAAAGATTGGCAATAAAAATATGGATTTAATAGTGTTTCTTTCTGGTGTTAACACTTTTCTCACTGTATCCTTCCTGCAGCATTTCCATTTAATAACTCATGAGCCACTTGCACATTGTCATCCTCTAAGTTGTGTATATAAGTAAAGGATCCAATTAGCATGGCTATGAACCTGATGTCTTTCTAGTATATGTCAGTTTGGATCTCACTGTAGGAACATACATGCAGGATCAAATGTGGTGCATTACTGATAAACCCTCAACTGCACCTTCTCTTCTTCTTCTGCCAACAGGAAAAGAAACTTAACCTTTTGCAGTTCTGCCATATATACTGTTGGTGGGGCACAATTTGTCAGACACTTCCCCTAATCTTCTCCTGCTTGATGTAGAATCTCTTCTCCCTGAACAGTGCTTTGTGCTGTTTATTTCACCTTTCAGTCCTCAGGGATTATACCCTATGAAGTCGCTCCTGTATATATGAGAACTGCCTCTCTGTGTTCAGAGGTGTTCAGCTCAAGCTTGGTTCTCTTGAAGATCCCGTAGGTCGCTTTGGCATTAGAAGTCTCAGTCATAATCAGAGTAATACTAGAAGAAGGAGCATCTTGTGGTGCTGCCTTGCTTGCAGTCAAACCTGCAGTGAACGTGCCAGTCTAGTTGGCCGAGTTGTTGAATAACTCAACAGCAGCAGATGTGCTGCTACACAAGACTGCCATCCTCCACCTGAATGTCAGGAGACCTAGTGCATGTTACATGACTTCTCTACTAGCCCCATTGGCATCACAGGCTGTAAGTCTTGCCTGAAAGCAGGCTAATGAATGATATGCAGGTCACAGCTTCAAGGCTAAGGGTGTTCTGAGGTAAGAGACATGAAGTATTTCTCCATTGGGGATATTTATTTTACCTGTAGGTGGTTAGCTAGACTTAATTTTATACTTTGTGCTCTAGCTTAGTGCTAGAGCTTTGACAGGTTGAGTATATATGTCAGGTAGAGCTAAGAGCCATTTGTGTTATCCCCTAAGTTGTTTCTGATGTTGAAAAGGTTACTGGCTATAGCTGTGTGTCCCCTGCCAATGAGGAGGTGCAGTCCTGCACTCTAGTCCTGCTCAGAGATTCCTCTCGCATGCCATCTGAAAAGAATTCCAACAGAATGTATTGGGGACCAGTTGTTCTGAGTGCTCTCTCCATCAGCACTGGAGTATCACTAGGCTGGGAACTGCTACTTAAGTCAATATTTTTGTGTTTCCAGTTATGACCAAAATTAATTTTCATGGATATCATCCTTCTGTGTGGTTGAGAAGCACCTTCTTGCATGTCTAGAAATAAAAGGTTGTGCTACCTAACAGCTTCACAGACAGCATGCACCACGAGTGATCATGGACTTACCAAATGGGAGGTAACAAGAGATTCCACTGTAATGGTTTCCTTCTCTTGCCTCTTTTCTCTTCTTCCTAGTGCCCAGGAATCTTTCTGAATGAGTTGGTAATGCCAGAACCATCTCCTTCACTAGAAGACTTGAGAACTTTCCAGGGGATTTTGTCCTAAAGGATGTATGCTGTGCACAGTGAGACAACAAGATAAATTTTGTGAGCACTTGGCATTGTCATGCTTTGATATCCTAGCTAGAATTGCTCTTCCTGCTAGCAAAAGAATCCTAGAACTGGCCAAATACATTGCAGATCTTGCCATTGTTTTTCCAGTTTCCAATATCTATGTGGAGGAAAGATACACAGTAAGGGTCCTTCGTCATTTATGCAGTACAGAGAAAAATCTGAGCTTGATAAAAGTGCTTCTGAGGACAAGGACCCTAAGAAGTTAAAACTATGATGCACCAAAAGCATATTCATCTGCCTCATTGCAGTTAGTGGCACACTGCCAAGCACTGTTTGCCAAGTACAGTTACTTCACTTGAGAGAGTCACCCTGTTTCTCTTGAGAATTCCTGCACCAAGGACTGCATATGGATTTTACATTAAACAGTTATTGAATGAAAGACAAACAGTGCTTGGACTGGGGACTTGAGCTTAGGCCTCTCTTTTTCCTTAGAGGGCTTCCCAGTTGCTGTATCACAGAGACATGCTTCTACTTTTCCATTTGCTTTGGACCACAGACTTCTGACTGCTTTTCCACAAAATGACGTTGTGTTTGACTGAGACAGTGGAAAGCAGACCCTCTCCTCCACTTTGCTGAACTGGCCAACACATATGGTAGTTCAATGCGCTTCTTCGAGTTTGCAAGTTGTGGACTCACATCCTTTCAGAATTACTGGTCAAGGACCCATATCAGCAACTCCAGATCCTTATTTCCTTTCCCTAAAAGGGGGAATAGGGTGGTAGCTACAGCCTCTGTTTCCAAAGGTCATAATTTTGAATTCAGAGAGCAGTGCAGAGCCTGCCAGTGGACTTGGATGGAAGATTTATATGCATTAGAGAATGGCCAAGGCTTGCTAAAATCGTAGCACTTTGGAGAATCTGCCATGCAGAACTTCATATGCAGAACTGCGTGCTCCTAGGGAGGATAGATGAAGGTCTTGATAATTGCATCAAAATTCTGTATAAATACTTCTGTAGGTAGCTTGGTACTGCTCAGATGTGGAGGGAACTTGTATACACTGGAGCTGAAAGCTGTGAAAGTAGGCTGCATAGACTTCTTCAAAACCCCAGTGCTTACCTTGAGAGACAGTAGATCTATGATGAACAGCCAACATGGGTGAGGAGGCATAAACTCCTCCCCCTTTTGCTTGGAAACCATTAATCTCTGCTCTTGAGATTGTTAATCAGTCATAAACGCAGTAGATCTTCACCTCCTGGGTGTTTTAAAAGCAGCCTGTTGCACTTCCTGAGTTGTCTGTCGGTGACCTCTTGTAAATGAAAGCAGCTGATGTCTGTATCATGGAAGTGTTATTCTTGACTTAGGGAACCCCTGTAATAAACCTGTTCATGAGTATTAACTGCAAATGCCAGAACTCTTGTTCTTTTTGGAGGTGGGAGAGGAAGCAAGTGGTGGTGTCTTCCAAGGAGCTTTGAGTGCTTCCTATATGTCTTTCTCTGATATTTTTTTCCCTCAATTTTGCTTCCTATTTTCTTCTTATTCTAGCCTGTTTCTCCATCACTAAAAAAAGGCAGGTGATTCTTTTACCACACACCGGCAAGTATACCTTTGGTTGGCTTATCTCCTGTGTGTGTCCAACAAGGACTTTACATCGTGTGAACCTGAACTCCCAACATAACGGCAAGATACCGGAACAGAGCCGGTGTCCCTGCACCGGTGAGGAAACTGTTTCCTCTCTGAGTACCATGGACAGAGACACCTCCTTGCTGGCCCAGGAAGTCCTGCTCTGCAGCAGAAACCACTCAACTGGAGACCGTAGTTCTCTCATTGGCCAAGGGGTTTGGTGTAGGCAGCCCCAGTGCAGGGGTTACCAGGTCTAGTTCTTGCTACAACTGTCTTTTATATTTAAATAATCTAGCATAGTATATGGGGCTCCTAGGGCTCATCTTGCAGCAATCCATGCCTTACTGGGCAAACGCAATATGGCAGCAGAGTTTGGCTAAAGTGCTGTTACACACACAAGGTATCGACTCCTGTCCAGAATATGAATCCAATCATCCTAGGACTTGGGCATCACACATTTGAACCATGCTTTTCATCACTTCTGCTCAAAGTTTCTCAAATAAATACTCTTGCACTGAAGACAAGGAATGAATATTGAGGACAACATTACGCTGTTTTGAAGGTTAAGAGACCCCATGTGCCTGTCACCCAGAGCCTATTTTTCAGCATGTGCTGAGAGGTTTATGTAAACAACAGACCTTACTTCAGTGTCTTTTTCCCAAGTCGTGCTCAGCAGTAGGACATATGGTCATAGTCTGAAGCTATACCAGAGGACGTGTCTATGTGGTGCTTTTTTACATAGGCTTGTGAAAGCATCAACTAGGCATACCTGACATGCCATTGTGGGTGAGTGCAATAGCATTAGGCTCTGGGAGGGGCCACGATAACATTATAAATAGCTCCTCTTCTCCCTTTGGTATTTTGTGGTTACCAAGCCAGCTCTACGTCATCATCCTTGTCTCCAAGCACTGACATGCCCAGCTCCCTAGCTTTTTCAGACTTAGTTCAAGGACCTCCCTGGCACTCTGTTGAAAATCTGCCCTAGCTAGATCTAGAACTTTGCTTTATTACATTAACAGTCTGTTGCTCCATTTATTTATAGCCACTGCTGGGTGTTCTAAAGGTCAAGCTGTTTCCTCACAGAGCATTTCCAAATGGGCAGTGCAGGGTATCTCTCTGTGTTACCATTTGGCTACTGTGTCTTTCCCATTGAATATTAACTTCGCTCTCCCAGTGCTCGAGTGACATCTCCCGCCTGTTTCAGAAGAAGGTCCAATTTCTGAGTTCTGCCAGGTGATGACATGAGGTAATCCGCTGACCTTTTCAGGCATTGTGTGGAAGACGTAACTGCCAGAGCTTATTCCAGTTTTGGAGGAACGGTACTATAATCACTATTGGATCTATGCAGCTGAAATTTCTAATTCTCATTGTCCAAGGAAGATGGTTGCCTGCAGGGGAGAGAAGGGAGGGGGCAGGGGGAATCATCAACACTGGCACATATGTGAAGAAGAAAAAATAGTCATTACTTACCCTATGATAACTATGCTGCTTCCAATTACTGTTGTAATCAATATGGATCCTGTGGCCAAGCTTGTCTTGCTTTTCAGAGTCCCCAGTAATACAGACTTTGAATTGTAAAGCTGCTGCTGATACAGGGTCATAGCTACCCTGACCTTTACCCAGTACGATGGGAATTCATGTGTATGATTCTAATAGACACACTATTAAAAATAAAATAATGATTGTCTTGCAGGTATGCACATGTATACACCTACAGTCTGCATTGACTACAGTGTTTCAGAGAATCAGTTATTGTAGAGTAAATACCTATTGTTTATTCTATGTGTCTATTTCACTGGAATATTTATAATATATTGTCAGTGTATTACAAAATGGGTCTTGTTGCCATGACAAATTAGTCTTTTTAAGCAGTGAATTTCCTGCACCTTCTAAAATAATTTTCTTGAAATACTTGCTGGTTTTATTATTGGTGCTTGCTTTAATTACCATTTAGAAATGAACAGAATGGGAGGTACAACAGATTATCATTACTTATATGTTCAGCAGTTAAATTCATAGCTTGAAAACCAAATGTAACAAAATGCCCCACAGCTCTTTAACACTTTGCTTAATACAGTTGTAGAAGAACCTTAATTCATGTTTATACAATCAGCTGTAGAGTGTTACGGCTTCTCGGTGATGTGGTAGTTCACTAACACACCACCTATATGGGCTCAGTTTATTCTCTCAAGCATCATCTGGAGAGTGTAAAAAAACCTGCTTTTTATGAAAAAAGAGAATTGTTGGAGGGGAAAGGTCTTTAAAGACATTCCAGTCCGTGCCTGGTCTTGGTATAATAGCCTGTCTGAGATGGTTATAAAATCACTCCCATACTATTACTGTTAGTTAGAGGGAATAGGCTTAAGACAAAGAGAAAGCACATCTTAATTCATCCAGGATGTTCTGAGCCATACCTTGTGCTTTTTGAGAAAGACTTCTATTGTATTGAATATTTTGTTGTGGAAATCCACTGTGATGTTCAGATAGAAATTTAGCCCTGGCACAGGGTGCTGCACCTATGGAAAATGCTGCAGCCTGCAGTCCCTTTTACTAAAGCTCCTCTGTTTTTTACGTGACACCAGATATGCCATCAATTCCAGTCGTTCTTCCAAAATGACTGATAGTTGAGGCAAACTCTTAATGGAGACCCTTAATATTCCTAATTTTATATCCCTGTACTTGTACTAAGAGGTCATAGCCCTTAGCTGGGGATATCATTTGGGAATGCTGTAGTGTAACTGAGATCTGTGACCTCTTAATAAGCATCAGGAGAAAGAGATGCGGATCATTCTACAACATGCCCTGGGGGTACTTTCCCTTCAAGAAGGCAAGCTGGAACTGTTCAACTTTTTTCTTTCTTTCAGTTTTTTACCTTCAGGGGGAAATTGATCGATTTGGAGATGATTATTCCATAATCTCTGAATTTTTCTCTTCTACACTGCAATGGGAACTCCTTGAAGTTTAAAGGGGTTGTGTCTCCTGTGTGCACTGTGGAATGAACCCAAAGAGTTTATGGGGACAGCAGTTCCCTTAGCACAGTTAGTGTAATAGTAGGCAAGTTTGGAACTAAAATACCAGGAGGGTCTGTGGACAGAAAAGGGTAAATTTTCTATTAAATTTGCCTGACTAAGCATGATCACTTCTCTCAATTGATGCTTCATTTGGGGGTTATTTTAAGGGGGAGGAAAGTTTCCCAGAAATGTGGATGTATTAAAGACATGGTAGAACTGAGTGTCATCACGGTGAATAGCAAACTGGGAAAGGAGAACTGCCAGTTGATTTCTAAAAAACTCAAAACTTGACAAAGAGTATTTGACACAGATTTAATAATGACTTGAAATGCCGGAACTTTATCTGAGAAGTTTTGGGTTTAATTTACTCTTAATAATGTTATCAAAACTTTTTTAAGTTTATACACGTACAAGTAAAGTGATTTAATGTTTTTTTCTGTAATATTTCTGAAGCATATAAAATACAGTGAATTATTTTGCCCATATGTAAACAAGGAAAGCATAGTTTCAGTACAGGGAATGAACTGGAGTGCTTCAAAGTGTCTTTTGAAATTACGTAAGATAGTGCCATGGATTGGCAATTTGGGCAATATCTATAATATATGGGAATTCATTTTAAATTTCATAAAAATACCTGTCACTGGTTTATTACCTCCCTCACCGTGACCAGAACTGGTGTCTCTCGTTTGTTTTACTGCTGGATCCCAGCAGGAAGTGCAGTCTAATGACTGAAGGAAGGTTGGGTGACTCATGCGGGGGAGGCTGGAGAAGGGTCAAGTTTTTCAAGTACTTTGCAAACCTACCAGCTGTAAAAGCAAAGCATAGGGAAATGAAATGGCAGTTGCTAATTTACCTTCCTCTGACAAATGTAGGCTTCAGCATGAGTGCATAACACATCGGTTTTACTGTTAACACATAAATTAACATCAGTAATTTTTCATATGTATGCGTTTATTTCTTATTGCTATTATCTGACTTCAGTACGCGGCCAGAAGTGATGCTTGGATTTTGCAAAACACTGAGCACGTTTGATCTTTCCTGTAAATTCAGTTTCTAAGCAACACATCCTTTGTCCTGAACTATTTTAATATGTCAATAACCGTAGGTTTCTGTATGATTCTAATTATTCTTCTGAACTGCATTTGAAATACTTAAAACAGTTTTAATATCTGCTTTTTCTGTCATGTTATGATTAGAATATTTTGCATTACAGGACAGTCTTTCCTTTGCTAGGCATCTGCGTAGCCTGACTGGAGAATGTTTTTCAATTTATGTCCATCAGTTGTTGTCTGTAATCTTTGCTTCACTGAAACCAATGGAAATGTCATTATTATGTTCATTGAGGGCAGGATTTCTACTAGTGAGTTCAAATTCTCATTCGATTGCGTTATTGCTCTCAGGATTCTTCTCCGTGGCTCTCAGATCTCTGCCTTTCCAACACTCTTTATCATTTCAAAATAGTCAGTGCTTAACAAACTTATTTCCAAATAGCACTTCCCAAACAACTGGCTGTGGTATTAACCCTATAGTTGCAAGCAGTTTCCCATGGTAGGTTAGTCTGAAAGTAGAAAAGCTTCCCCTGTCTGCAGTGATGCCAGGTGCTCTCAAAAGCAAAGGCTGAGAAAATGGAAGAATGCAGTTTACCTTATTAAATTAGATTCTGCCTCTTTTGTGACCCTTTCTACCTGTCATTGTCTTTGATTTTTCTCTTGTTATTTGGTATGCTTATTCTTGCTACTGAGGCTCTGCTTTTCTGTCCTTGTTATCTTTATACTTTCCATTCTCTTACTGTTTCTGTAGGTGTGCTTTTATTTCTGTTGCCTTTTCCACTATCAGCAGGTCAGATGTCCCTGCAGTTCTCCCTTTAGCTGAGAAGGGTGGAGATGGTTTTCTCTAGTACTGAAGTATCCCACTGCTGCTCTTCTTGTCTGTTCTCCCTCATTTTTCACTTTTCACTGTCCTACTGTTTGTTTCTGTTCCGTTTTTGCCTCTAGGGTCTCCAGAAAAGCGCTACTATTCCTGTTGAGTACTTCAGCAAGAATAGCAGACTGAACCTCACTCAATATAGTTTCGTTCTACAGCCTCCGCTGGCCTTGATGATGCTTTTTTCAGGAACCAAGAACATAGATGCAATCTCAGGTCTACAGCCCATCTTGTTATTTGCACAGTCATCCGTCGCAACAGTCTCATTTTCGATTTGATCACTTTATGATCATTTTTATACATGTTTCAGCTTTTGGGTAAAGTTTCTTTAGGAATATACCATGGTGGATACCACTGAAATATCTCAAGAAGTTCCCGAGTGGTAGGAGCGTTTAACCCTCATAGCACAGGGCAAAGGAGTGTTTGGTATTCCACAGAGCTTATGTTTTTTTGTCATCTCTCAGTGCAGGCAGAGCTGGCCCTGATTTATTGTTGAGGGTGAGTTGGTGTATACTGAGTTGGTTTCAGGAAAGGCTGTTGCATTTTCTATTGCATTTCACTTATTGGACAGTGCCTACAGTGCTTAAAAATTACGTGTGTAGTTCTCCTCTATGGGCATGGAAAGAGGCCCAATACAAATTAAAGGCTAAATTCTACCTATTGCAAAATTCATAGGCTTGGATACGAAATCAAAGAGAATCTCTGTATGCTGTGAGTCCCACAGATTTTTTCATACAATGTTTTTGAAACTGCACCTCAGTGGATCTGATGCTGTGGGGGTGGTGAAAGGAGCTAGCAGATGTAACTGATTAATAAATACATGTTCAGTGTGTCAGTATTGTTCTTTGCATGTGGGGCAAACCTTATATTTGATATGCCTGTAAGAATTGCACAATGCCTTTCATTCTCTATGCTCCAAATCTTTTTTGCAACTATTTATCTACAATACCATGAAATGTAGCCAGCTTTGCAGAAGACAGCAGCTAAGACCCATGAGACATAGTAGAGGGAGACAGGAAACTCTGGCCAAGAATAATGTGGCAAACCTCCTGCTCTTGTGAAAAATGCCACGGGATCTCGGCTGTTCACAAAAAGCAGATTGCACTGCAACTTCTGAGATGCGAATGGGTGGGTTATTCCACATACGCATTGCCAAAAAATGGCTGATGCTTTGTTTTTCAGGTGAGTAGTGCTCATGGGAGTTCTGTGTTTCAAAATGGTAGGACTCTTCTTTGTCACTCCTTCGTTTCAGAGGTAACTGACAGCACAAGCGCTTTTACCATACACAGAGGGAGGCTGGCCCTGATAACCCAGCCACAGCTGTAGAAACTGTTCCGCATGCAAGGGCTGTCAGTCCCACAGATTCTGAATCATGGGGTCGAAGAAGCAGCTCAGGGTAGTGTTTAACCCTAAAGTCGTTTTCCCGGCCCTCCCTTTTCTCCTTACCTCAGTTCTCTGGGAGCTCTAGCACAATATTTTGACTTGTGAGCCCGGAGGGTTGACTGTGTGGCAGACACTTAAGGTAATTATGGGCTTACTTATACATTTTACTGTCAAATTACGTAATTTTCGATAGAGGGCATAATGTATGCTTTCTAATACACACTCGTTGAGGCTTGGGGTTCTGCCTCTTCTTAGATAGCTTAAAAATCAAACCACGTGTTGTAACAGACCCCAGTACAATTGCCATAAAATGTGTGCAGCATTCTTCCCTTTCCTTCCATAACATTCTAGGGTGTATAAATACAGGATGCTTTGTGGAACAAAAGTTTGGATTTGAAATCTTTTACTGTAATATGTGGAATGTGTTTACTAAACTGTGGAAGCTATTAGGGGTACAGGAAATGTTGTGTATTTAGGTAGTCAGTATGCTCTTAGTGAATTGAGACATGGAATAATCATTCTTCCATCAGCCAAGTGCAGTAAATGTGGTTTGCAATCCAAATGTTTTTGCATAGTTTATAGGCTTGCCAGCTATTCTCTTAATGATGAAGTATATAGTTTTATCAGAACTACATGCCTACTTCTGAGGAGGGGGAATGGGAAGAACAGAAAATGACATCTTTTATGAAGAAATGAAAAAGAAATTAATTATTTTGCTAATGACTAAAAATAAGTTTTGATTACACATTGCAATTGCATTTGGTGATAGTGAAACTGAAGAACTTTTACTTTGAGTGTAAAAATGGTTCTTACCGTTTCCTCTACTCCTATGGAAGTGTCTTTTTTTGGGTGGAAAAGAGTTACATTTTTCTGTAAGCATCTTTTTCTATAAAAAGATGTTGCAACTTTTGACTGGCTCTAAGTTGTTCGTTATAGTATCCTCTTTCTCCTTCTTTCTTATACGTTGCTTAAAGTGCTGGATAAAAGATTATTCTTTCTTATTGCTTCTCAGTAAACAGTTAAATCAGATTGAAAGAAGTCATTTTGAATTAATTAGATTGCATATTAGCTTTAGGGACACGGTTCCAATGTAGAACTCTTTAGTTGCCTTTTGTATAATAGTGTTTGCCCATAAAGGTGTTGTGTGTTAAAATTCCAGTATAATTATGTTGCACGTTTCAATTAAAAATATGCTTTGCAATTAACGTTTTTGTTAGCATTTCAACTATGAGAAACATGGACAGTCTTCCTTTTTTTTCCTTAAGAAACTGCACATCATCTCCTGGATCCAAAAAGTATCTAATTTTGTACATGGATAGCTAGCCTACACTGGTGAAATGCTTCTAAAATAACACATGTAATGTTATATTATTGTGTAAGTAAAGACTGTAGCATTCCCCTTTTCCAGACATTATAAGCATAATCAGGCGTACAATATTTTAAGAAACACTAAGCCTGTCTGAGCAAAATGCCTGCAGGATCTCATACTTCTGCTCCTATTTGTATTTTTTTTTTTTTTTAAACATGGACCTGGCTCAGATTTATGTAGTTCATTTGAAGTTCATGCAGTGAGTGGATTAATCACTCAAAGATGGATAGCTAAATAAAGTTACTTTACCTTAGAATTTGCAGCTCCAAAACTGATCTCATAAAATGAGTCCTCATATGTTATTTGGCATGATTCTCCTGTAGCCAGTCTGGGCTGTTTTCTATGAGCTAGAGTAGGAAGGAGGAAAGAATAAAATTCCTATTTCCAATCTAAGACATGCTTGGTGACTTGTTTCCTCCCTGATATTTAAAATTAAACCAATTCACTAAGCCTGTTAAATGCTTTCTTAGCATTACCAGAAGTACCACTGGTTTCTTTAAGTTGAGGAAGCATATTTCCAGACCGAAACCCAGTAAACTTCAGACTAGAATTTACATTTACAGATAAAGGTAAGTAATTTCACAGAATATTAACCTTCTCCACATTGCCTCATTATTCAAGGCCATATCTTTCTAACTTCGTGTGTTCCTTACCCACTTTTCATTTATTTTTTAAATTTTTTACCTTTCTTCCTTTCTGTATTACATTTGCTGACAATATGGAAGACTCATGTCCTGGTAGAAAGGGAAATGATGTAGCTGTGTGTTCGAGCTGCTGTTTTTTTAAAATAACTTACAAGTAGTAAAAATTTGAACATCAACGACTAATGTTTCTCACTTTCAGGACTCTTGTGTTATGATTATTTGCCTCTCCTTTCAGAAGATTCATAAATGAAAGAGCAGACATGGTTATTCAATACAGATTTGAGAAAGAAACTGGGGAAATGATTCTACTTGATTGCCGACAAGAAAATTAATGGAAGCCATTGCTCCCTCATGAAGAAAATAGGTTTGAAGTCCACTCATTTCTTCCATTGTTAAGACATGAGTAGATTTTAAGCTATTTAAAATTACTGATCCTGAAAACCCAACCTACATGAAAGAGGTTCAGAGAGTGCATAGTTGAATGTGGAGGGGACCAGGTGAGAGCAGATGAGTTAGACAAATTACCATCACTTTTCATAAGTGATTACTTACAGTCAGAATACCCTGCTTCAAGTAGATAATTAGTAAGTTCAGTGTTTTCATCCAGAAAAAGGCATACAGTTTTTTGTTCTGTTTTGTTTTGTTTTGTTTTTTAAATAATTTTGAACTTCCATTTTGAAATGACTGTTGAAGAAATACTGAGTGTGTCTCTCTTAAATCCTGTCTGTCTGGAGTTTAACTCCCAATGTGACAATATCTTTTTGCCTTAGGCCTTTGATGTATTTATCCTCACAGTGTCTCAGTAAGGTTAGGAAGATCTAAGGGTACTTAAAAATTAAATTAAAAAATGAACTTAATTACTTAAGGTGAGATATACGTGCTTGCATCCAAAGTTGTGATCCTGAAACGCTCTGCTCAGCTGTTACCTCCCCTAAAAGACACCTTTCTGGCACACTTAGTTGTCTCTTGTCTCAGCCTGAGCCTAGAAATACCACTGATTTCTCTAAGCTGAGGAAGCATAAAGAAATTATGCCCATACTGTAAAGCAGTAAACTTCAGACAAGAATTTAACTACACAGGCAAAGGTAAGTAATTTCACTGAATATTAACATTCTCCACATTGCCTTGTTCTTTTGACCACCCCACAATCTAATGCCTTCCACTACCTCTTCCAGGCTGTCAGGGAAGGAAACTTTGGGATGTGAGGTGAAATGGTATACCAGGGACTTGTTATTCGGGAATGCGTCACTTCCAAATTTGGGGCATTAAGATGCACAGCTTATTTTAAAAGAAAAAGTAACACACACAACAGATATAGTGATAACTCTGTCTTGCCTGTTCAGATTGTTCTTAAATAGCATCATGAGTTTCAAATGTGGGAAAATGCTGCTGGAGATCAGAGCTGCTAGACCTGTGAGAAATGGAGGGTTTCACGAAGAGGAGGTTCTTTGTTCAGTGGTGGTGTATTTCTCACTGTTCTTTGCCCTTTTCCCCTTGGTTTGGGTGGGAAATAGGAATATATGGCAGGATGAAATTACTGGTACAAAGCAGACCTACTAATTTAGTTAGAATTGTAAGCTAGCCTTTTCCTTATACTAGTTATGCCAGTTAATACTGTTACAGAGAAGCAAGTCATGGTGCATGCATATACTATCAATCACTCCCACAATGGATTTCCATATAGCTGTAATAGTACTGAGCTGTTTTCCATATTGTCCTTTTTCCATGACAGATTATGTCATTGTATTTGGGATACAAAGTGAATTCTTGTAACTTTGAATTTAGGCTTTGTGGAACCTGACTGGGAAGTAAGATCTGGAGGTATAAAGCTTGCACCAACAGTGTTTTGCTACAAGGTTATATATTGATTTAAACTACTGTGTCCTATCCATCAAAGCTTCTATTTCAAAAAACATTTTCTGGGAATCATTCTTTATGAGAACTATAGCAATCCCTTAAACAAATTGCTACTATTTATAGAATTGTATTCGGAAGTGTGTTTTATTTGAGATCTCAAACACCTATCTCTGCAACTCCGAAGTAAAGGATGAGGCTGTAAAGATTAGAGGGCAACATCTGTTAACGCTGGCTGCTTTGCATATCTATATATCATATACATTTGTTCAAATTATTTGAAAACAGGTATGCATAAAAGTATACCCAACATTTAGTTTACTGACCTGATGTGCTACTCATTGAAAGGAGATTATGACTTGCAAATGGATCTCCGGTCTAAGTAATTTTGCAGATGTGTAAAATGTCTTATGTGGAAGAAAGTAAAGGATGGCAAATTGTATAAGTAAGGTAAAGTGGAGAACATGGTAGCTAAAATCTTTAACTGCTGAATAAATATCTTAATAGCTAAAAGGATACAGAGGTGTCTGAGACCCATGTCACCTTGCACTGAAAGCTAACAAAATGGTCATCTGCCCCTCCACCCTCCCCATTGCTCCAGTTTAATTTATGAAACTTAAAAGATTTAAATATTGGCATGAATAAATGTGACCAGGCAAAACAGTAAACCAGGCTTTATCTCTGTGCTTTTAAGTGATGATGAAAGCAGAACTAGCATCCAAAATGAGGGAATAGAGATGTGGATTTCAATGTATTTGCTTCAGCACGCTCACACAAAGATTACCCTTTTCTCTAAAAGTAGTAATTAGATATTACTGTGGCAGCCCTCTTCGGCCTTTATTTGCTGTTACTGATTGGTGTTTGCTATAGCAAGTGAAGAAGTAAATACCTGAGGAAAGGACCTCGTGCTCAGTGTAATAATCGGATTAATTTGGGAACCTAAGTTGAATCTGTTCAGAAACTCTTAATTCATAATATAAGTTCATATTATTCATATATATAATATATAATTTTTATATATACGAATAATATAAGTTCATATTATGAACATAGTTCATAATATAAGTACAGGAAGGGTGAACACAAGCAGATAATCAATGTTCAGGCCCCTTTATTGCTGAAGTTATCCAGAATTTTGTGTTGTGGTCTGGGTGTCAAAAGGGAAGAGGGTGATGAAGAAGAAAAACGTATTGCATAGAATGGAGTAGACTGGATCCCAGCGCAAAGACTCTTGCAGTAGTGAGCAGTAACTGTGTTATGTCTGTATCGTATGGTATAATGCCATGTAGAGATAGTTTAGCGCTCTAAGAGAGTTGTATTAACTGTTGAGTAAATAACTTCTCTTAGGATGCTGCTTCAGTTCCAGAGCTGGCAAGACCCCCGGTAACTTGGGTATTTTATGTTTGCTTTAACGCACAGTGTGGATTTGCCAAGTCTGTGTATTTGATATGCAAAGGACAGAAATGTAAGAAATGTACTGGTTTCTGCTTAACTTGGTTGTTGCTGTTGTATGTTGTCTGCATAGTGTGACAGTCCTTTCATAGAACCAACTCTTTGAAATAGGAATTTCTGTAGAAAACAGTACTTTCACACCTGTGTCCTCTGAACTTGGCAGGTGATTGAATCCAGGAGACAGAGGCTTTCAATCACTGAAGGCATAGGTGTAGTTAACTTCAAATGCACACTCAGCCTGTTGAATTTGTCTATTCATTATTGGCCTGCTATAAATTAAGGGAGTGTACAGGTACCTTTCTGAACTGGGGAACAGAGTTCGGTCTGTTAGGAGTACTTTTGTGTGTCACAGCCTCATTACAATGTGTTTCATTTTATATTCCATTTTTCCTTGTTAATTTGATCCTGTCAGTAGTTAAAACCAGGTAATTTGATCCAGAAATGATGTGAATCACCTATGGAGAATTGAAGCGTACAGAAATTTAATACGAAAGAGAGACCTGTCTTGCACCTGTTTTTTTGCACCAGTATACAGTGGCCCTACAGAAGTTAAAACAAGGAATTTTCTTTTGAAAGGGAAGGCAGAAATTCTGCATGATATTAAGGAGAAAAGAGCCTCGGGGAGGATCTTTCAATCACTGTGAGCTGACAAAATGCTCTAGAGCAGCACAGTCCACTTTTAGTGTCACGTTGAAGAATGGAGACACAGTTCAAGGGTGTGCTGTTAGTATCGCCGACCCAAACTTCAAGTGCACATGTGATGGAAAGGACCCTGCTGTAGGCAGCTAGCTCAGCTGCTGAGTGGTAGTAACTTGAGAATACTAACAGGTCTTTTCTTGAGATCTTATTAAAGATAAGGCTCAAAAAATTCTAGAGGAGATTGGAATCATTGATTTATCTATCATTACTTTTAAGCTGGAGTACACTGACTGTTTTTTAAATATAGAAAATGAAAACAAAAGAGAATAACCTGGTGAAGTATAGGCATTGCTGCCATCTTTATTATTATCCTGTGCCTCACTCAGGTGGTGTTCACAGTTACCTGGACTACTATCAGACTTATGCCTCGAGGACATCTACAGTGCTCATGAGACAGGGCTTTATAGAGCAGACTCACACAGCACTCTGCTTCAGAAATGAAGTGATTGCTGGCCAGGAAAAATCAAAAGGGAGTATTACGTTACTTCCCACTGTAAATGTGATCTAGACCAACCAGCTGTAACCTGCACTGACAAGAAAATTAGCCTTGCTACTGTATTTTAAGGGGGAAAAACATTTTTGGGCAAGATATAAGGCAGTTTCCCTTTGGAAGTGTGGGGGTTTGCAATGTTATCAGAGACAGCGTGAAGCTCCGGAGTGGGAAACCATAGAATGGTTCTAGTTAACAACTTTTTGAGGCATCCATGTGTCATTCATCAAACTTGCCTTTTGTCTGTCTGAAAACAGAATAAACAAAGGAGATGGTCTCCTACATAGTTCTTCTCAGGGAAGTAGATAATCTTGATTCACTGAGCAGAATATAGAAACAAGTCATTCTCAATGGCATATGCCATAATGAATGCTTGATTTTGAATGTCTGTGGACTACGTGCTCCCACCTCAAAGCCACACTGTCTGAGTATATGACACCTGCACCTTCCATGACCGAAGAGGTTGAGGAAAATGTTTTAAGGGAGGAAGTCTTGATGGCACATCAAGGTAGGCATTTATAGACTATCATGACAAAAACCCCTGTGTGAGAACAAATAAATACATGAGCTTTTTTTTTTTTTTCCAGTTTATAAAACTGTGCTTGCCAGGGATTGTAAAAATGGGAGCAGTAATTAGGATCAGTATGCAAATGCTATTTAAACTCTCCACAATTATTCCCTACCTCAACTATAGCTTTCTTCCCCATTTTCTTTCCTCCTCTAGCACATTTCAGCCAAAACACAGCCCACATCAAATTGGCCCTGCAGCATCAAAGCTGACAAATCTAAACTGTGATAAAATAAGGGAAATGGAATTCATGCAATTGGAGATTTTACAGAGGGCACTTGCCAGCTTTTCAGGAGCTAACCAGAGGAGTGTTCTTTGAGTAAAGCTCCCCAGGAAATCTGTCCTCTGTCGTGTCTAGGCCCCAGGTTAAGTTAAGAGCAGCACCGTAAGCTATGGCTGAAAGGAATCTGAGTGTCAAAGGGGCTGACAAAACACAGAGCAATGATGTTCCCTCTATAAAACCGTGTTCAGTAATGGCATTTCTGCTCTTTCATTAGCTGAAGTTTTGAAGTGCTCTAAAGATGAAATTCTGTAGGAAAATATAAAGGTAATCTATACTTCAGTCTATGCATCAAATCGTGAGAGTCTCCTACACCTCACAAGAAGGTTGTTTGGCCTTTGGCTTTTTCTGGATAGCCCAGAACAGGGAAAGCCAGCAGAACCGCAGCACACCACCACAGAATTCAGGCATGTTTGCCCCTCTGGAAAGAGTCTCCATGGTCTTTCTGTGCCTCTGGGAACTAGCCATGACTCACTGCCAGTACACTGGACTGGGTGTTGTTGGATGGGACATCATCACCTAAGTCTCGGTCGTGGCAAAACACACATAAATCATTCAGTGTCATTTACAGAAATCAGAGGAATGTGAGTCCGCTGGCCATTTCTTCATGTACGCAGTCACCAGGAAGGATGATGTCAGGAAGCTGTGTGGCACCCCACAAGAAAGCACTCGGGTGAGCAAGCAGTAGTCCTCTTAGAAGGAAAACAATACATGGAGTCTCTGCGTGACTCCATACATTATTTCCTCTGTGCCCATGGGACCACAGATGAGTCAGCAACAGTTCATGGTTTGTAGTAACAAAAGTAGCTGACAATTGTAACAAAATCAGTATGGATGCTTGGTTCTCATCCAGGGCCAGCAGGAGGTTCTCAACCAACAAAGCCAATGCAGTCTAGTCTATCAGGACATCTGTTGCTTATGAGGAGAGTGATGTAAACAAAGAACAGCCCTTTCTTCTTGTTTTATCTGCTCATTAACAATGTGATGCCTTGTGAACCATAAACATACAGTGTGTGTTAGTTACTGGCTTTGGTGCTGATTAAACTGTTGTCAGATAGGAAGTCTCCTCTTTTAAGATATTTGCAGCATTGTTGCAGGGATAAAGGTCAGGAGTGGACCTGCATCATTGAGGTGACCAGCTATCTTAGAGTACAATACCACTGATACCTAGTTTTCACACTCTGCCAGCAGCATAATTTTGGAATATCTCCCTCACACCGAAAGCTGTAAAGCCCGTACTGAAAGACAAAAAGCCACAACTATACTGTGCCAGAGGGAGACCACAGAAGTGACCGAGGCTGTCACCAAAATGTCCTTGCAGGAGCAGGGTATTTTTAAAATAAAACTTCCATGGGAAGCAGATGATGCCATACTGCAGAGGAAACGTGTCTCCCACCTGGCGGAACAATTCTGTTCCTGAACTCCTTATTGTGTGATTGATTTAACCCTCTGGGTATGGGGGAACACTACCAGCAGGCACTCAGGGCGAGAGTAGAGCTTCCTTCCCATGCTTTACACAAATTGTGGCCAATCTCTGTTACTCTATAAGAAGATGAGGGAAGAACCTCACAAGTCAAGTTGTGCATCAAAGAGAAGGATTAAATCCTGCTTGGTTTTGCCAAGTGACCAGTTAACTCCCTGAATCATGGAAAAGAATGGAGAGGCATGCAAGAATAAGTCTCTTTTCTGAACTGCTGTGCCCAAGCATAAGGAAAGATCATATAGTTGTCACCATCCCTCTTTCTCCTCCAGATGGATTCCAGCTGGGTGAGCAGAGTAGGCATCGTCTTAGAGAGGGATTTTACTATTAGGCATTTATAGGAAATAGGACCAAATTGCCCTAGAGTTTCATTGTGATGTGGGACCTACCTCTTCACCAAATTCCTTTGAAAAATCCTACTTCTGTTACATCATTCCCCTTCACTTTCTGTTTGGTACCTGAGTTTTGCTGTGATTTACATCGTAAGTGGAAAACAAACAGCACCATAATCTTCAGAGGGTTAAATGTTACCTTCGGTGTTCATGCATGAGTCCCTTTGACCCCAGTAAGACTTCTGCTCATGCAAAGAGTAGGGAGTACAGCCTCGTCTCTGGCAGCCCTCAGGCAGTAGTTGGGATTTGTTCTAATTAATGGAGTCTCTAGTAGGAATTATTCCGCGCTTCCCAAATAACGTAACCAATGAGTTCTTCTGTTAGTTTGTTGTTCTGTTTTAATAGGGCTTTGAAACATTTCCTCTAGGCTTTCAGAGGAGAAGTCATATTGAGTGCATTATTCTGTATTTTAGGCAGTGCTCATCATTGCATTCTTTCTAATCA
This sequence comes from Rissa tridactyla, assembly GCF_028500815.1. Classification (NCBI taxonomy): domain Eukaryota; kingdom Metazoa; phylum Chordata; class Aves; order Charadriiformes; family Laridae; genus Rissa; species Rissa tridactyla. Next base: position 50,734,027 of record NC_071467.1, read on the forward strand.
AAGCACCTTTTTGGTTATTGTGTGTACTCATAAACTACAGACAGCATGCAGTACATAGATGTGGCTGCTTTTCCATAGCCACTCTGAAAATTGTAAGCAAAATTGCTTTTCATTTTGCCTGACAGCCAGTTTTAATTTTATTCATCATTTTATCAGATTATATAACATTTCTGTTGTCTGCATCTGTCTTCTGACTGCTTTCTTCTCTCTTCCTTTTTCCCCCCATTACGTTTATGCTGAAAATATGAAAACAACAATAAAGAAGAGACCAATAATAGCTTCTTGCAGTAAAAAGGGCTTATTAAAAGGATATTTTCTGCCTGGGTGAAAAAATTCCTTGAAAATATCATAAATACTTTATAACACACAGAGCTACACTTTTATTGTCTTCAGAAGTTGATTGTCTAGATAAGCCATTTAAAAAAAAAAAACAACAAAACAAAACAAAAAAAAACCCCAAACAAACCAGAAATGTCACATTTAAAAAAAATAATTAGGTGAGTTTTCTTCACAGTCCAATTAGGCAGATTCCAGGTGAAACATCAAAAAAGGATTAAGTAACCATGCAAAGGGTGAGAGCTTTTCCAATCAGTCTGGTGACAAAGCAGATATACTTTCATTTTGTAGAAAAATTGCTAATACCGAAACATCCAATGGACTTGGTTTTATTACATGTTTACAGGGCTCTTCATTGTGGTCTCAGCAATATGAAGAGCTCTGCAAGCATGCAATAAAAACTGAGCAGACTTGATGTTAGCACTATTCACTGGTGTCCCTCGTAGCAGGGAACTTCTGTTTAAATAACCACTGAAGATTTGTGGCACGCTCCCTAACCTTGGATTCTAACGATAAGGAGCAGAAGGAGGATCTTTCTAGTAAAGTTTTTAGGTCGTGTTTTGTTTTCTTTTCTATAAGTACATACAGTCTTTTATTTAAGATATCCAAGATTTTGCTGGTAAGGATGATTCATAACTGAAGTCCAGTTTTCCTTTGGGATTAGGCACCAGTGTTTGTTTTTTGTTTTTCTAGCATAGCAACTGAATTTCATCATTCATTTTGTCATTTAGCAATAGAAGACAACTTCACCAAAGAAGCTCACAGTACAAGTAAAATTGGAAGTAAATGGAAGCCATATGTTGTTACTATAATTTCCAAGGTTAAGAAAAAGCTATAGTTCTGGCTATATAATTTTTAATGGAGAGAGAAGTATACTTTGTTATCAATAGCCTTGAGTTTTTAGGGGTATTTTTAATAGTTATTTATTTTGTTAATGGTAGTTTGAAGAACACATTATGCCCAAAGTGTTCAGAGCAAGCTTGTTGCCTGGCAGTAATCCATTTCTTAACTTATGTACAACTGTGGAGTTATTAATGCTAGTCAGGTTATGTGCAAGGATTCAGGAAAATTCTTTATTCCTCATTGACTCCTGACAGTTATTGTACCTAGGAACTGGGTAACGTGTTCTGAAGTGAGCAATTATGGAAATGTTTACTTCACTGGCTGCATGTAAATGTGTGCAGAGAATGTACCAGAATTTTTCCTTGGGGGTATTTAATTCTCTCCAGGGCAATGAAAATCAAATGATTTCTTTTTTTTTTTCTTTTTTTTTTTCCAAAGCTGGGATGTTTTTTTTAAGTGCTATAATGCAGCTGAATAATGATGAATGCAGTAGACAGAAAAGAAATATAGAGAGAACTACCAACAGATTTGGAAAACAAATTTTAAGGTGGAAGCTAAAACCAAAAAGGAAAAAGGGGCTAGGGAGCAAGGGGAGGCTTGTGACAGATTCAAGTTTGCTGGAAAAAGGATATAAAATGGATACTCTGGTATTCTGGTGTAGTACAGTGCATGTAATACATCTGTTTTTTAAGAACATAAGCGATTGGCTCAGTATTGTTCACATTGGAGGGCATCACATTTGCTTGTTAATTAAATGCAGTACCGGTACCTACTGTCCCTGAACAGTTGGGGAAAAAAATCCCAATATGTATACATATCTGTGAAATTTCTATAGATGCATGTGGATCTCATGCAAATTACAACCGGATTGTTACTGCTGCTTTTTAGTGCCTCTGTCCCCTAGTA
>NC_071467.1:50738611-50821111 GCF_028500815.1 Rissa tridactyla
TGTCCTCGGGTAATGTATAAAACATGGTGCTTCAGGTAGAGATGAAGGGTAAACTGATGTCCCCCTAAATGGCCAGCCTGTGTATGCACCTAACACTTCACTGAGCAATCTGTCAACATGTCAGCAACACATGTTTTATAAAAAGCCTCCAGTGGGAGCAAAGGCTCCTGCCAGGGCTTAGGAAATGCTTTGAATTCAGCAGATTTCTATTGCTGGAGTCCCCCGAGGTTCCTTTTACAATGCCTACATTTCAGAAATTTGAACTTGGGACCCTTAGGGGGTTCTCTCCGAATGCCTGAAAATGTAGAGTTATATTGTTGCGTGTCCCCAAGCGGTCTTTACTAATACCTGAATTCGGAGAAGCTGGAAATTACAGAGCTCCCCAGGGGGAGCTTTATCCACACCAGGAAGAAGAGAATAACTCTGCAGGGAGATTGCTTAATGCATTGCTGAAATAAAAGAATTTGAGAGAGATGGGTTGAAGTGTGTTTTTTTTTTTCTTCTTTTCTGGCCACTCCTTCGGCTTAGCTAAGTCCTTAAAGACAAAGTCAGGGTAAAGAAGCAGCTGGGTTTTTTTAAATGAAATTTTAGACGTGGCTTTTGAAACAGTCAGTTGACGCGTACGTGTGTGCGTGTGTGTGCAGGCATACATGCACCCTGAGAATGTTTCTGTTACATGTAAAAGTTTATTTTGCTTCTGTCGTGCATCCTCGATTTTCCCCTGTGTTCCTCTCCTTCAGATGCCTGAGTGCGCCTACCCTCTCTTTGTCTTTTAGCCTTCAGAAATAGTCCCGCTTGCATTTGTCACACCGTTGCTAACTTGACTTCCACTGCAGTTTGCCGCCCTCTCCACGGGGCTGCCTTGCCTCCCTCCCGGCCCAAGAGGACATGGCCGAGCCTTGTCCCCCTCGAGAGCCTGCCGCCTGGGGAGACTCCGATGGCGCCTGCCGAAGCTGAAACCCAACTGCGTGCTTTTTTTTGTCACCCCCGGTAAGGCAAAAGCCCTCTCCTCCTCGGCCGCTTTTCCAGATCTTTCTGTGGCCAGCTTTTGACACTGCATCACCGGACCCTACCAGGAGGGAGCCGGGGCCGGGCTGGTGTTTACCCGCCGTCCCAGGGGACGCAGCCTGACCATGGAGGCCAGCGTCTTGCCGTGTTGCAGACAAAGAGGAGGCGAGCGCTGGCTGGCTGGCTGGCTGGCTCGCACAAAGCTCGGCCGGCCGGCCGGTGTAAAACAGTTCCAGCTGTGGCAGCTCATGGATTTGGGGGAGGGGGAGGGAACGCATTGGCTTGTGTTTTAGGTGTGGCTACATGCATAGAGCTTGCTCTAAACATTGCTTTTAACTTCCTTAGGGGAGGGGTGAGGGATATAAACAGCAAGCGATTCTCAGCTCAGGAAATTATAAGAGTATTTTAAAACCTGAAGTACAGTCTCAGGTAGAATTCGTATTTCACTCTGTTTTCGGTGGGGTGTGGGTCTAAAACCAATGCTTTCCCTCATTCTACAGCAAATCTCTCCTCTGGCGCTTCTTGGTAAATGAGGCGAACTCTGCACTGCGTTTAGTTTGGTGGCCCTAAATGTTGTGGGCTGACAAAAGGCACATCTCGCTTTCAGAAAGGCTAGCTTGCTTGGTTTATTGGGTGATTTCCTTTCTCATTTTTCTCCAGAAATGTATGAGGTGCCAAAATTAATCAGACCAAACACAGGGGCGAAAAGTTGGGTAGCGCCTCTAGTTTTAACTAATGCTTTTGCTGATGCGGCTACTGTCCTCTGAAGGCTTTATATTTACTGTGGCAGAATAATTGAAGATCAGGGGAGGCTTTTGATCACCCACAGAACGGTGCGTGTTTGGGAAAGGCCAGGCAGGAGGGGTTTGTACCATCAGTGATGAGAGAGCAGGAGCTGGGTTTGGCACGCGCCTTCTGTGGAGAGACTTATTTAAAAAGAAAACCTAAACTATTCTTGCCTTCCTGGAGTATGAGAGTCAGATGGCAGTTTTTATCCTTAAGAAAAGTAATGAGAGGAACCCGCTTTTGATATTTGTGAGTGCAAGTCAAGCTGAGCCTCTTGCTATATTTTGGTAACACTTTCACTGGACAGAATGTTTGCCCTGTTCGTTACAAAAGTGGTGCCAGCTGCCTGTCTGACAAAGCAAGTGTATTTAAAGTGCCTCGCTGTGTGCTTAATGCATTTGAAGAAGGTGTTTTGTATTTTAAGTACTTATAGGCGCCCAGTGAAACATTTGCATCTGGCACCCTTTTTAAAAATAAAAGAGGAGAAATTTTCTCTTCCATGTGGTGCCTTTCATGAAAATGCATCTGTCCTGTTCACTACCCATTATCAAATAGAGCATGGTTTTATACTTAGGGATTTTTTTTTTATTTTATTTTTTGTATTTATTTTAGTTGTATTGGTAAGAAATGCGTCTCTCATGAATAATATCAGCAGGAGTTTCCCATTAAATGGCGTTGAGCATGTCATGGACAACTCGATTTAACTTTTAAATTTTCTATTGCCTCCTTAGGAAGGATTCAGATAGTGCATCAGCATAATCTTAAATTTATTTCCTGGGAAGGCCGCATTTCTTGTTTTCCCAGCCCCCAGCCCTGAACACAAAGTCCTTCTCTTTTTCTGTGTAACTTCAGAGCAAAGTCGGCCTGCCAGATGGAGTGCTGCTGCACTGGCTTTCCCCTCTCAGACACTGAAACACATTATTTTTGAACCGTACCCTGTCTCCCCTAAGGCTCAAAACTAAAAGACTAGTCTGAACTCTGATCTCTGGCATGGTGGCATGATGCACTGCGTCACTCTTAGCAGGCCGGTGTTGCATTTTCTTCCTTTCCGAATGAATGTAATGTCATTTCTTATCCTTTCTAAGATTTTCACCCTGGAGGAATGTGGTCAGGATTATTCAGAGGAGTTGAATGCAACTTTTAGTATTTGCAGTTTGACTCAGTTGCACTAGGAATATGCAGTCGTGTGACCCTGTATACTTAACCAGAGTGCCTGTTTAGACGCCAGCAAAGTACAAGCAGCAAGGTTTCCACTGGAGAGAGACTGCTCACATAGCAATGCATCACGTCTGTGGTAGCAGGCAATGTCTTTTTCCTTGTCTTCTAGCAAAAAAGAGAAAAAAGTCCAGTTGCAGCAAAGTGGAAAACCAATGCACAGGATGTGTAGACAATTTTTTTTTTCTGTTGTTAGTATCCCAGACTACTCAAATAAGCACTGATTAGTTTTTATTTCCTTTTGGTCCTTGTTTCTTTTTTTATTTTTCATCCTGGCACAGTTGCTTTATCATAAGCATGTGCTTGACTTGATGTCTACCCTTGGGCTCAAAGTAGATACTTTGAGGAGCAAAATTAAATCATTTTTTCTGTTTAGCTGGTTAGATACACTGTCCAGAAAACTTAGCCATGTTTCCCACCTGATGGTGGTTGGGGAATGTGTATACTGCTTGCTTTGTTAGAGGAGTAAATTTTGACTGGAAAAAAGTAAAAGAGAAATTCTGTTTGAATAAAGGCTGTGTTTTGGTTCTACAGCACACTGCCAGGCCATTGTGGTATTTCTTTTCTCAATGAAGCCTGTGTATTGTATGAACGGTTGAGCATTCAGCAACCTCATCATATAACAGTGTCATAAGTGATTGTCTCACCCATGTGTTAGAGCCCTCTCTGCCTCATCGACCAGCAGCATCTCTGAATATTGACAATTTCCACAATAAAAGGAATCAATATGCAGAACAATACAGAAACTTTTAAACCATAAAATTAAATAAAAAGATGCTGTCTGGGCTGGCAACCCAACATACACTTCATGTGAGGTACACAATATAGTCCGTTCGTTTGTGGGACACTTGCTAGTCTGCTTAAATCTTGATCTTTCTGGTGGTAGAAAAGTGACAACTACTGGGAAAACCTGGAGTCCCTCTCTCACATTTCTCCCAGGTCCTTTGTGAGTCAACCTTCCATTTCACTGGGAGCTGTTTGCCGGGTTAGGGTCCCCAGGTTGGAGTGTTTCCAGGGAAGATGGGGGTTTATTGCTGGGTCCTCAAAGCGGGAGTTATTTCAGCAACATTTACCAATCACAGCAGTTAGGGAGAAAGAGCAGAGGTGCTGTTGTCTGACAAGGTAAGTGGTAGGCACCTGAGCCTGTTCCTGTTTTATCCAAACTCCCAGATACCAGCTCAGAGTGAGCTGAAGAAAGACAGACTCTTGTTTTGACCTCTGCAATGTGGCAGCACCTCAGAAAGCTGCTCGAGCAAGTGCCTGCCTTCAAATATATAAATAGTCTTCTCGACTTCATTGGTTGTGTCATGTCTCTGCCACTGCTAGGGGCTGATCTGAGTGCGTCTCAAATACAAGATTATGGTATGATGTCCTCCTGTTTTAATCTAGACATTAATACGAGCAGCATTCTGCTCAGGACCGCATGCTGCATTTTCAGGTGAAAGAGCCATGCCTCTGTCTGTCTTGTCATCATCCCTTTTCTTTTCCTTTTCTCTCAGCATTGTCACCTTTAACTAGCTCAGTTAATGAGCGGTGTCTTTTAAAAACCTTAGCAATCTCTTCTTTGCTGCCCAGCTCAGCCAGCAGCAAGCGTGTACACACAAATAGGAACCTGCCTGCGGATAAAAGTGCAGAGCAGGTGTGCCTTTTTCACTTGAATACTTGTCTGGTGTTCTTGTTTATCAGCAACAAATGGGTCTGCGTTTGTGGTTTCCTATGTCCTTGTTTCTGATGGTGAAATCTTGTGGTGTTTAATATGGTAGGAATATGGAGAAAATATTGTTGTGCTCCTGGGTTACTCTACTGGGAGAGTGTTTTTTCCATCCTATCCTTCCCTGCCCCCTTGCTCCACCCCGATGTGGTGTGGGTTCTCTAGGGTCTAATGAGGTGCATCGAGGGGGCTGCAGTTGTATCCTCAAGGAAGGCACTGAGAGAATTATTCTTTTCTACCTGACTCCATGTTTTCTCAGAATTTATAGGGACTTGATAGCGTGGAGTCCTTTTTTCTTGTACCAGATCTAGTTGCAGCTAAACAGTGGATCCAAAACTTATCAAAAGTGGGGTATACACAGGCAGATAGATGCTGACTGGTAGCATATGCTTCATTTCTTTGGGAAATCAGACTGAAAATACTCTATTTTAACTTCTTAGTTAGTTTTCTGCCTCAGAAGTGGTCCCAATCCAAGGCTTCAGGAATGGAATATTCCCTCAGCTCCAGCCCCTCACTTCACTATTATCCTTTAGACCCCCAAAATGCAACGTTATCCATCAGGCTGAAGAGCTCTGGATGGGAATCCCAGTGAAGCCCATCAGTGCCGCTTCTTAATCAGCTGGAGAAGTCACTGCTCAATGATGTGAAGCACCCTTTGCCCTATCCCTTGAGTGCAGAATCCAGCTTGGGATCTCTCATGCGGCAGTGCCTAGTGTTAGGCAAACACTAACATTCGTTATCCACAGTACAGAGGAACAACAGACCTGGCCGTTGTCTGGCACGTACTTTCTTCCTTGATGCCTGTATTTCGATCTCTGCATCTTCTTTTAAAATGGCAAATCTGTACACTTCCAAAGTAATTTTACTTTACCATAATAAGGGCTGCTGCTGCTTTTTCTCTCTTTTTTTTTTCTTAAATGTGATATCATGTCTTGAATTGGAGTATTGTGTCACTGTGGTGTGTGACATTACACTGTAAAATATAAAGCTATAAAAGTCTGTAATTTATAAGACTATATTAGGTGCTTACTGTATGTATTATGGCCTTGTAATTCACCATTGCCTATCATTTATTCTATATATAATTCCACTGAGAGTTCCGGTGACATTATAAAGGAAAAAAGTGTAGCTCAAGTGGCTTGTCACCAGAACCCCAAGATAGAATTTCCCTGTATTGCATTATATAATGTTTTTAGTATTATCCATAATGCAAGAATGGGAAATTTCTGCTTCAAACAATTCTGGTTTATGATACAGGAATGTTATTTGTATCCATCAAAATTTTCTGAGTAGGAGATGACATCACGCGCATTCACCATCTTGTGGAAGTCTTTGCATTAGGTTGTAGTATCATGTGCTTGTATAACAAGGTCAAGACATCTAGAAAAAAGTTTTCCCAGCTTTGCTTTGCATGAGGCTTTGCTAACTTCAATTGAAGAAGCAGCTAATTCATTTGTTCCTGAACAAATTCCAAATCTTTCTAATTGTGAATTGTCAAATATACTTAAGGTCTTCCTTATGTTTGAAAACTGAGTAACAGTATTTTACACTCACTATTCAAAATGCTCTGTAAGTGCTATTATATTCTTGACGTTTTAGAAAACACAGAGTTTCTCAATCCGTTTTTGGAAAAGTTCTTTATGTTGGTGAATTAAAACAGTAACAGATTTTATAATGTATCTAAAATCATGAGCTCTATTTCTAAGGAAACGAAGAAGCAAAGCTCTTCACTTGCAGCTGAGGAGTTATTTGTAGTGTGGTTTGGATGAGCTCACTGTCTGGCTCACCAGGTTTGTCTGATGTCTGTGCAACAGTTTTGTTACCTTCTTCATCAAGTGTGTTGAAAGCTGAGCGTTGTCCCAGTTTCAACAGGAAGCATCGGCGCAGCTGAGCCTCTCTCTTTTGCTTTGTGGGTGCGCGGTGGCATCTCTTACTCGGATAGCTGCCACTTTCATACTCGGCTTCTGTGAGCTGGGTAAGGTTCTGTGCCTTCCCCCACTGAATCGCCAAAAGGGAGAAGGGGTTCATAAGTGAAAAGCCGGAGACATCAGATCCTGGGCTTGGTCGATGGCAGGTCATTCGAGGGGAATCTCTTTCGACTTTGACCCATTGCATCTGGATAACTTGCAGCAGAAGCTGTTTGATGGTGGGGAGTACTTGCAGAGAGGTGGGTCTGAGGAACTGAGATTTAGCACTCAATGCCACCTATGAAATTCTTAAGCCATCACAACTTATTTAGCAACACATAACACAGAAAGTAGATGTTTTTAAAGATGGAAAACTGTGAAACTTTGTTGGGATTTTTGAGGAGGATCTTAAAAGAAAGGATATAGTTAAACCTAAACCAAAAATTTTTACAAATGTTTTTCATGCAGCACAGTGGGACAGCTGTTTGCAAGGATGAACAGTTCAGACTTATGGTACGTTTACAACTATTTTAATAAAGAAGGAGAGGGAGGAGGCAGGCAAGGAATGGGCCTGCAAGCTGACTGATTTCCCTTTAAATCACATTGTAATTTCTTTTTTGGCTAGTAAGTGACTTGAAAGTATCGGAAGATAAACAGCCTGAGCTAGGGCCTGGACTTCTGCCATGTGCTGGGCTCCCAATTAAGGGATGAAATTGCAAGATACTGTTCAATTTCACTGCAACTGTGGCTGGGTTTTGTGGGTCAGTAAAACAAATGGAAGGGTTTTTTCCGCTCCTGTTTGTGCACTTTAGATGCACGGTGCACAGTTATCCATGTTAGCAGTGATGAGACTTAGCTACACAATCCCTGCAAACTGATGGCAGGAATAGGCCCCTGGTTGAAAAGAAAATTATTGTGGATGTTTAAGTGTCTGTGGAACTTCTCCGTTGAATAACTTGCCTTACCTTTTTTTGTTTTTTTGTTTTTTTATAAAAAAAACCCTCTCATCTTGGCATTCAGCAGTGACTTAAAATCATAAGTACAAAAATACGGATTTTGATGAAGGGCTGAAACTTTTAAGCTCCCTGCAGAAAGCCTCACGATAGACAAACCCTCAAATTACTTCCTTTGTGTTTTTAAGGGTGCCTCTTGTATCCATTTTAGCACAAATTTACATTGCTTACGGTGTTTTATTTTTGCCATGGTGCTGTTGTATTTGTAGTGGTACATTACTTACTGACTTAAACACTATTATTTTCTAAACTTCAGAGGTAAGGAAGTATATTTTATTTTTTTACAATTTTCACAATAAATGAAAGGAAGGTAGTGACGACCCAAGAATGATTTTCATAGCTCCATCCCATGTTGTAACAAGATCTTAGAAGGTAGAGAAAACCTCTGTCCCATTCATTTTAGTGATGCTTATCTTAGTGCAGTAAAACAAAATGAAAATGAAATAATGCATATATTTTCTCTGAAACCAAAGCTCTTATCTACTGTGCTTGTTTAGTACTTAGTTCTTTTCTTTTTTTTTTTTTTGCCTTTTTTACATCATTTTCTATGGTGGCAATCTCTTGTGATGTCATATAGATTAGTTACTCAAGCTCATAAGCAGTACCAGTGAACCATGAATATCACGGAGTTGCACAGGTAGGAATTGTAAGATGTGGTCTTGCATAGCCCAGAAATTTTTGGGATGGCTTCCTGAATCTACCAATTAAATAGTTTTCCAGAGACTGTTCCTGGTATAATGATTTCACTTTCCAACCAGTACAAACCATTTAAAGAGGTATCATGCCAGGATTGCGTTTAAGTGGAGACATTTCTAAAAACACGGGAAAATTAACTAGCTTTTGACGGAGTTCCCTCCTTCCGCCCAAGGTAGTAACTTTAAGTTTTAGGTATTTCACAAACATCATCGAGGAAGCTTTATACTGGGTGATGAGTTAAAACCCTATAAACAGAAAGACACCTTGATAATCACATCTACTTGATGTAAAAATTTGAAATAGAACAGCATTACTTTATAAAAACCTTTAGCCATTAGAAGAGACACCGTATATTAAAACATAGGAGGTGGATGAAAGGGAGGTTTTGTGCCAACAATTCGTCACCCTGTTTGTTCAATTCATAAACATAACATTTATGGGAATTATGCAGGTGGAATGGACCCTTAAGTGCTCACCTCTCAAAACAACTAATTCACAACTAATTCTTCCCTTCTCTCTCTTTCTCTCTCTCTCTCTCCCCCTCTCAGATGTGTATGAATGGCTTTAAAGTGATATTTTACATTACTTAAAAATTATGTGAGTGTTTGTTGCTGTTGTGTAGGAAGGAAATAAATCATGGGCTTTTGTGGGATTTTAAATTCATCCCAGGAGTGAAGAGCTAATATCAAGACCTTCACAACTGGGATTAATTTCTTGTATCTCTCAGGAGTCCATTGGGTATTATCTTTATACATTATAAAAATGTGTTTTGATATGCTTTAAATTAGTATTTCTTTCTTGTCTGTGGAGCAGAGGAAGAGATAGTGTGTGTGTGTGTGTGTGTGAGAGAGAGAGAGAGTGTGTGTGTGTGAGTGTGCGCGCATGCGTGTTGGATGAAGTGATTGACATGGGTGGAGAGCTGCTGATTCCAGTGTAATTAAGTGTATTGCTGTGCAGTGTTGTTCCTGAGCGTTACAAAGATTAAAGTACAGTCTACACATGCAGACATGATACTAGAGAGGAAATTCACCCTACTCCAAATACGTTCTTACTCTTATTTTATCCCCTCAAAAGGACTTTCTTCTTCCACTGGAAGCCTATGGCTGAATACCAGCCTTTGCACGTCTTCACCATTCAGCGGCAGTTTCTCTGGACATCCTTTAGCAGATGCTGTCAATTCTTCACCTTTCTTTCATTCTACTCCCTCTGCCTTCATGGATCGCTGCGTGTTTGTGGTGCGTGTCGAAGAGAAGGGCAGAGTGGCAGAAGGAGGGCTCGTAGAGGGTTAGCTTCCCAGCTCCACGACATGGGTGATCTTCAGTTGCCCGGCCCTGTGATCCTCACATGTTGCTGTGACCCTTTGCCCTTGTAGGCAGCAGCACAAGCTGACTAGCATCAAACCTGGCTTTTTTTTTCTTTCTTCTTTCTTTTTTTTTTTTTTTATTTTGGAGTGATTTCTTTTTTAAAAAGGTAAAGTTATGGTCAGAATTGATAATGGGGATGTGTGAGGCTTGGAAATATGTTCAAAGAAACCACAGCTACATTAGTGTGTGCATTTCTGTACACGTGTGCAATGGCATGTGTGCATTAGCAGTGAAGAAACAGTTGCTAAAATGCTTGATCAGGCAAATAGCTTAAATATTTACTGAGGTTGTCTTGTCTCCTTCTGCCTGGTCATAAGTTTTAATCTGCCTGTGCTGGTTGTCTCATTAATTTAAGAGGATGGAATTTAGTGCAGTACTTTTGTGGTTGCCCTGATTGCAGAATACCTTTCAGGCCAGAGGGAGAAAAAAGGTAAATAATATCTTTATAAGTGTGTATTCCTGTAATCTTTTAAATAATGTATGTATGTAAGGAAACCTGAAAAGTGCGCTTTCCAAGAATTTCACTGAAAGGTCAGAAGGAATCATTCTAATGTCCATCGAGTTTGTACTGATTTTATCACTGTAGGGCATGGCAGTTTTACAAAATCTGTGCTTCACTGTATAGTCATTGTGAATTTTTCAGATGTTCAATGACTTCAGTGTTGCAAGGCTTTTTCTTGGATAGTATTCTACCTGAAAAAGATTTAGTTTAATTTCAGGTAGAATCCATTGCACTGCTCTCTCTCTCCCTCTCTCCCTCTGGCTCTCTCCCTCTCTCCCTCTGGCTGTGTCCCCCTCTGTGTTCCTCTTTCTTCCTTGTCTTATACCAAGGCTTGGTTAACAGCAGTGATACTAATGTACTTACGTACTTATGGTCTATGCCAGACTTAAATGTTAAGTACGCAGTGCAAAAGAAGGAATCTTGAGGATGAACAGTAAGTTCCACAAGAGATTTTAAAATTCTACACATATACTGAGCAGATAGCCCTCCCATCTGTCCATTGTGCCACGTCCTACTTTGTATCAAAATTGTGTTGGTGGAAAGCCTGAAGAATTTTAGGTGTAGTCTCAAGAAAAATAAACAGCCATTTATTTGCTAAGGCTAGTCCAAACACTTCCACCCTTGCAAATGTACAATATATTACAACAATTTCATCTTGCATTTATGTAATTAAAAGGCTAACTCCAAAGAGCATGTGCGACATTTAGCTTTAATGTGCATGTATGTGTTGTGGTACACCTCGCAGTTATTTGAATGTGTGTCTGTGTGTTTACGTGTGTTGAGTTTTTCCTCTCCCTGAAGGACTTCTTATACTTTCATTGGACAGGATAAAAAGTGCCACAAAATAAGCAGCTTATATTTTATTTTCCTTGTTCCGTATATGGCCCTATGCCATACTTATTCCTTGCAACCAAAGCCTGGCACTTAAGTCAGATTAATTCATTTCTTCATGTGTTTTTCTGTTGCACTCATCATGACAGTAGTTGAGTGATCTGCAAATATTCTTTATCCTATGAAGTGAGGTGCCGTTATAATTCCCATTTTACCGATGGGGAACTGAGTTACCTTTATTAAAGGCATGCTGCTCAGAGTAAGGCTCTGGGTATTTTTAAAATGTATCCTTCATTAGCACTTCATATGTCCATGACAACTCAGACCTTCCATTTTTGCTTTACAGTGGGGCAGTTTCCTTCCTTCTTGACCTCTGTCCTCCCTGTGTGCCCGCAGTGGGAACTGTAAGACAAATAGGAGGTTTTCTGCCCGGGTTCAGTTAGCTGTCTAGCATCACAGCGGTCCCTGAAAGGACGAGTGGTAAGGAAAGTCTTGTCCAGATCTGTGACATGTTTATGGAGAAATCCATAGTAGTTTAGCTACCAAATGCTAACAAATCTGTACGGAGTGCACAGACAGTGCTTTTTTTGTGTGTGTGTATTCAGCACTGTTTTTCTTAAGAACAGTAAAAGGGATGTGGCTGATATCGGCCTGACTGTACTGCCAAAAAAAAGTGCTTTCTGTAAGGATGCAGTTTCTACAACTTCTCTGTTAAATGTCTTCAGACCTTTTTTTTTTCTTTTTCATGAAAAAGATGACATGTTTTTCCAGTCTTCTGTCTTAGAGACACTTGAGCTGTATTCAACTGAAGTTTCCAAAAAAACCAATGTACCCTGAGACAGATACCTAGTATGAAAAATTCCAGCCCAAATAGTTAAAATCTGCCAAAGTAATATAGATCTGGAAAAAAAGATGTTCTAGTCAGAGGTATTTGCGAGTCCTAGTTAAATGTGTCACTGCCTGCATATCTTATTGTATCTTTGGTTGTCACCACCGATTATTTTTATGTCAATGCAAATCCCCTTTTTGAAGTTTGCATTATCAGAAATTATTCTGCTATGGGTTAGGGTGATTTTTTTTAACCTTCTTTCTTTTTTGGTACCTGTACTGAGAGACTGATTTAACTACATAATCACGAATGAAATTAATTTACTAAGCTTAACTCAGCGTGCTCACTTCAATTACCGGAGACACCAGAATGGTAGTTACGCTTATGAGTCCTGTCCTGCTAATCGAATAGTAGAATAGATTTAATTTTCCCGTTAGCCAAGTGAAGTTTTCATGTGGTTGAGTCTGGTATTTGGTAATCACCTTCTTAACTGCGAAATTTTCTGGATCCTTTATCTGCTATCTAGTCAGACTTATACTTGGAAGTGGTTCACTTTATATATACATTCACATTATGCGCAAATGAAATCAAACACTATTCTTACAGTCCAAAAGAGTAAAGGAAACCCTGAAGGTAGTGAAACCACAATTTCCTGTTGAGGCCATAAAACAGAAGAGGTATCTGTTGTTGCTTTCTCAGTGGCAGCTACACCAAATGGGTTGATGTTTATGGATACACTGGGCACAAACTCCTATTTGTGCAAAAGGTAGTTGGACAAAGCTGCTTTTAAATCCTAATGGCTATTGTAACAACTGTGAGCCAGAGGTTTGAATACCAATAGTGTCTGCCTTACCCTCAGTGCTTATTTCATCCATGCAAGGACCTTCTGGGGCTTGTATGGATGGATGAATAGATTTTTCCAGCAGACTGTGCATGTTTTAAAGTGTCAGGCTATGGATGGCCTCGTAACTTCAGTGACTGTGGAAATAGTCACAAAACAGTGTTAATAAAACAGATAATAATTGGTCATCAGTTGTTATTTCTTTCTCAAGTGTTCAATTTTTGTTCAGGAGGAAGGGGAGAGAGTAATGCTGATCTTCCAACTTTTCTAACAAAAGGTATAACTACACAAGATACCGAAATGATGTGCTGTTGCTCCTTGACTCTTAGGATGGTCTCAGTATCAGATGAGTCTGCTGGACCTCCTGTGGCTTTCAAACATATCTTCATGTGCTCATGGGCTTTTCAGGCCTAGCTTTGTGTCTTTCATCTGAACCTTGCTGGACTGGTTATCTCCTTGATTAGGGGTTTAAAAGCAAATTGTAATAATGTTCTGTGTGATGTACATTTTATTTTTTCTCCATTCCTTTCTTATGTGCTTACTGGACCAGGCTGAACCCTTCTAGGGTCTGTTGGTATGGCTGACATCCTCAGCTGCAAATGGGTGTCGGACCAGACAGTGTATGTTTCAGATATGTGCTCTGATTACGAAGCTCAATGCAATGTTTTATGAGCTTTGCTCAGATGTCTTTCTGGGGGTCTCCCAGGGCATGCCTTGCTTGTATAAGGAGCAGCATGTAGTGGCAGCCCTGGCTGCCCCTAGAACCCAAAGCAATCTAGTCATGTCGGGGTGGCACAGGGCCAAGCTAATGATAGGCAAGATTTTTATTAGCTTTGGGCAGGTCCTACCAACAGAGATACACTGCTTCTGGAAATATAGCTAACAGCACTGCTCACTGTGGCTGTACCATCTTGGGCCAGGGCTGGAGTGAGGGCCATCTCTCTCTTCTCTCCTCCTGCAGTGGGTACTGTAGATGCCCTGTGGGCATCTACATATGGCAGGATCCTTGACTAGCTCCTCTTCTGGCAGTATTGAGGTCTCCAGGCATGGCTAGGGCTCCCATGCACCATGCAATAGTGAAGTGACACACCTCTGTGGCTGAGGGACTTGGGGTTTCTTCTGAGAGCTGCCTTTACCTGGCTCTCAAACAGCACATGCAAGAGGAGAGGTGTGTGTGATGAAGCCTCTTGTGGCTACAGTGATGGAATGTGGCATTTGGCAGTTTACTTCTTGGGTATATCACAGCTCTGTGCCTCAGCTTCCTCATTTGTAAAATGGGGTTAATGGTACTGTCCTCCTTGTTAAAAAGCTCTTGGAATGTGCTTATGAAAATACATACTAAGTGTTATTAACCTAGTTATGGTACATAGAAACTAGGTTTTATTATTGCTATTACTTTCCCAAACATGGCTTTGCATTGGAATTTCCATCTCGTGCTTAGTGCAGATAAGTACTGAAATATATTTATGCAATAAGAACAGTAAGGGAAAAAAGGGCTATACTTCTGACATGCTAAAAAGTGACTAAATCAAGGTTTAGCTCCTTGGGAATTAAGCAACTGAATTATAAGCACCTTAATATGAGGTTCATAATATAAATTCTTGGAGATCACTGAGTACAGAAGAACATTCTGGGAGTTTCTGTCTCTGCTATGTAATCTAGGAGATAGTAAAGTGTGTTGGGCAACAGAGCATATTCAGAGAGTTGAGATAACCTCAGGACTCACATGAGGCTGATGAAAGAGATAAGATTATTCTCTGAAGTCCAAATTGAGCTTCGTAGTCAAGTTTGTAGACGTGTGATGTAGGATACACTGCCTTCATCAGCTGCTTCTTTGTGCCGCAGCTGCCCCCTCCCCAAACTCTGCAAGCTGCTAGCTGAGCATAAACACAAGCAGTGTCTTGAAGTGTTTGCCAAAGAGCATCCTAAAGAATGTCCTCTTTGGTCTTATGTCTGAGGACCGAAATGAGGACCAGGTTTCTCATATGAAATCTTCTCAGCCTGGGTTGTCAAGGGAGAGAGCGCAGGCTCTGGCCCAAGCAGTTCTCTGCTTCATGGCACTGCATAACCTGACAGACAACACTGCTACATTTTCGGTCTTTCTTTCAATAGTTTTTTTGTTGAAAGTTTGAAAGAAAATATGACAAAGGCATGAAATACCCACATGACTACTGCAGTGTTGTACAGAGCACTGTAGATGGGTGCACTCCCTTTTATATTCTATGTGTGCTGAAGGTGGCATTCAGGGAAGGTGAGGTCAGTTGAGTTTCTTTTTCCCCATATCCAAAGTAGTATTTTTTTCTGTCTTGCTGAGAGCTACTGTCAGTTTTACCTCTCTAGTGCCATTAAAAAAAAAAAAATTAGCCAGCATACTCAAATTAATAAAACCTAACAGTTTGCTACTCTTAAACCTGCTAGAAGAGCTCTTTCATGGTTGACTGGGTGGCTCAGGAGGTTACTAAGGGGGGATACTTTTTCTTCTCTTAGTCACCTGTTTGAGTCTTTTCCAAGCTAAATAATAATATTCATTATGCAATCGCATATGTTCATGTCTCTGTTAAATGAGTTGTGCTCTCTTCAGGTCTTAAGGGACAAGAGCATATCAAACAGGCATTTTCAAAGTGACCTTTATCTCCTTTTCCTCAGTGACCTACCACCCTATGACTGCTTGCATTTCTCAGTTCAAACACCTTCCCTCATAGAAAGTAAGTCTCATACGTTTGCATTTCCCAGGCTTATTGATGGGGTGGTATGTTTTTATTGTTGTTGAAATCATGTATATTCTCAAGGTAGTTTAACTGCTCTATACCCAAGTTCCTTCAGAACTCTTAGTTATATACCATGTGCACAATGCACATTCCTTTTCTTTTTCTGGGTTGTTTTTGGGATTTTTTTGTGCTTAATTTTTTTCCCCTACTAAAACATCATTTTTGATGTCTGTTTGCCTGGCAGTTTCACAGGTAGATTATCTGAAAGAAGTAGGTCAGGACTGAAATCAAAGAACAATAGGACTGGAAGATCCAGAAGAATTTATCTAGTCCAGGTCCTGCCATGAGGCTTCATTGTGCGTATGTAGACAATCCCTGGTGGTTTTTTACTTGCCTTTGGAAATTTCCAGGGATGGGGTCCCAGAACTTGCTAAGGAAGCTAGCTCCTGTGTTTAGTTACTCTGAAATTTAGACCATATCTGACCTGAGACTCCCTTGCTGCAAAAAAATAGATTGCTTCATTTTTCTCCATGCAGAAAATTAATAATTTTGTCTCTGATGCAACCGTGTATGTATTTGAACTGCCCCATCCCCAGTTGTGGTCTTTCCTTTTTGGCCTACGTGAATTAGAGTCTTTCAGCTTTTCTTAATTTACCCTGCTTGGTACACCTCTTCTCACTTCTGCTCATTTCTTCAATTAGATATCTATCCAATCCACTTTGCGATGAATACTGATGGGAACAAATCTGATAGTGTCCTATAGTGTTACTCTCTCTAATTAGTTCTGTGACAACATGATAGTTCATGGATCCCAATGATTTTCTTACAGATCTTTTCTTCGTCTTACCTTTTACTGTACAGTTTATGCTCCTGCCTTTTGCTGCTACTCGGGATGACCATTTGGCCAAAATAACTCCAAAGCTGTGTCATTTAACCATGCTACTTTCTTTCTCTCTCGTTCGCCTTTCTCTTTTGCTATAAAATATGCATGTGTTCTGTGACAATGTTATCATAGATTATATATTGTAATAGCCCTGTAGGTGATAACATTTATCACCGTATGAAAATACCACTGTAGCGTTTTGTGTTTAAAAGGTGAGAAGCAGTGGGGTTCGGTAGTTATATGTATTTTGAGCAGCTTATTTCAGAAGAGCTTATGCAACTAAAATTTTTTAATACGATAAAAAGAACTTCAGCCTATTTTTAATGAAGAAAGAGCAGAGCTCATTTCTCAGATTTGGCCAGTTTGGCATTTATCAAGGCCAGTACAAGTTGTAAGGAAGTACAACCCATAATTCCTTCATAATTGTCTCATTTGAGAGAGGAAATGCATGGTGAGCAATAAGAAGTAGAGTGCACTGGTGTCTTATTTTTAGGGACAGAAAAGCAGAATAATTGCAATGGAACTAACCTTGCCCGCTTTAAAATCACCAAATGCAGGAACTGAGCAGAAAGTAGAATTTAAGTAGTAGGTATATAATTAATACATTTATGTTTGAGTTGCAGATGCATGTAATTTTATATACGACTAAGCAAAAATATTAAAGCCCATTTTCCCTTTTTCCTTTTTGTGTACAAATACAAAACATTAAATTTAAAGAGCTGTATGCCGTTAACTGCTAAGATTCGCATTTGTTTCTAGAACACTGAAAGTAGCGCTTGCAATGATAATTGTAAAATGTAAAGTAATAGCAAACAGGTTCACATTTAGTATAATGATTAGATAACTAGGGAAAAAACAGCTATTATGTGTTCCAGGGCCACAGTGGAGGTAGAAAGCAAGAAAAGTATGTGGTGTGACTACATATTATTAAAAATGTAACACTTCATATTTACTTTGCACTTAAAAATTTGAATGATCTGACTAACAGAAACAGACAATCTAATACAAATGGTTTGGAATACATTAAAAATGTATACAAGACAAATTGCTATTTTATAATCGTTCAGCAATGTAGTAAATTTGCACTGCAGGTTTGATTCATAACAAATTTGCATAACATTTATGTGGGGTTTCCATTGTGCTAATACAGTTCTTTTAGCCACTTTTTATGTGTGCTACCATTCTATTATGTACCTTTGGGGGTACTTGGAAAAAAGGGGGAGTGGGGGATGGGAGTTAGCGGGAAGAATATGACAGAGTTGTAAGATGAAGGTTTGTAATCACAGAAATGAAAAGCTAGGAAAAAATGGATTGAGAAGTGTATATAACTTAAAATTGAGGGAGGAAAGGAGAAAAGCATGTATTCTGGGCCCCCATGTGAATTACATTATAGAGTATTCGCTTCACCATTTAGGAGGGCGGGAGGAGAAAGATGGGTATCAAGAGTGCAGGGACCAAAGGGGCTTCCATAAACAGCTATGTTAAATGAAGGTGCTTGTTAATATGCCTTGATTTGCATATGCTTTATATCCTTCCCTAAATATTCTAGGGGAAAATGAATGTTTACATTGTGTATTTTGCCTTTTAATATTGTAGCTCTTAATTCTCTTAATTCCTTTCTATTCAAAAGACCAATTTGGAAAAAAAGTGTCAATTTGCTTTGAGAAGGAAATAGGAAATACAGAGGCATGGGGGGAGAACGAGCATTAAAGAGTAGGTGAAACGGATCCATTTGAGAGAGGTCTGGTTTGACATTTCTACCGTACCACCATCTTATGGCTGATGGGCAAAGACAGTACTTCATTGAACAGGGATTCATCTAAATCCCAGCTGTGAAATCTGTCTGTGGGGAAAAGAGATATTTACCAGTATGCTTACATCTGCTTTCCAATAACTTCTAGAATTCCACTTATCACCCACCCCACCTCCCAGTTTTCATCTCTTCTGTATTTATCTTTTCTTACTGTAGCATCCACACAGATCAGACAAAGAATAAATGCATTGACCTGTACACAGAAGATCATGAACACAGATTTCATGCTGGCTTATTATCAGCATCGTTACTTAAAATCACTTTTGTATGTTCAGATAGCTTGTATAAATATTTATAACTTGCAATATTTTCATCTTGAATTTTAATAACCTAATGCAAAGTTTAAAAGTTAAGAAGTAAGCTAACCGGCCTGGTCAGTGCGCTAGTGAATGTATTTATTTACTGGTTTTGAGTAGGAGGATGATAGCCGAGTTGCCTACTTGTGTACCTCATGTGTAGCAGTAAGTGAATTATATGTATTCTTTCCTTTATTATAACAGAATTTATAAATTCTTTTGGAAAACAATAGCAGAATTTCTATGCTTAGTCACAAGGTACAAAAGTTTAACATTTCTTTCTAGGTATTCTGCAATGCCTAAATTGTCTCTTCTAAGGAGCTCCACTTCCTGTGGTTTATTCTCTCAGTTTGCTCAGATATCCTGGTGGTTATGCTGAATACAAGTTCTAATGGCTAGATGGATAGTTTGGAGTCCTTCTGCCAAAGAGAGTCATAAAGTTACGTTTGAGTCAGTTAAATGCAAGGTTTTTCAGCATCCTAAATGAAGAGGAATGGCTTTTGATTTAGCCTGTCCTTCAGTGGTTTTGGTTTGTCTTTTCCGCAGCTGGGAAGGAAGAAACATGTTCCTCAAAACCACGAGGTCAACACGCACGAAGTTCAGGTTCTGAATATTGTAAGGGTTAAAAATAAAATCAGAGGCCCACAGAAGATTTAGTGTTTGGGCACTCTTTGTTTATCCTTGCTGAACGTGCTTCTGTTTAATTCAAAGCTTGGTGAGAGGCACGTAGTAGAAGACCTGTTTTTAGACTGGATTCTGCAGTTTGATTTTTGGGATAATAAATGTAAATGTAGTGCAGTGATGATGATGTGGCTGTGAAAACGGAGAGTTTAAGAAAGTAAATGCATTTATTCAGTTGTGTAAGGAAAAGACCTCCAGTGAGCTTTATGGCAGTGAAGTTAACAAAGCCATAGCAGCCTTCGCTGCTGTTGCCTTGAACTTAACGTTTTGCTGAACAATGTATAGACAGCAGAAATAGGTATGCTTTGTCCTATGTGTATTCTGAGCAAATATATCGAGTGACTTGCTCAGTCACATTCAAGTCATTGTAAAGAAGAGCAGTAAATTTCATGTCTGAGAGAAACTGAAACACCTTCCCAACCAACAGCGCAGCCTGTTCTGGTTTGTTGTATATTGTCGTGTTGAGGGTTCCTGTTCCGGCTGGGTCGTCTGCTGCCTGTGCTTCAGTTAGGGAGTCAGAGTGACCAGGGTGCCTCTTCCCTGCTTTTGGCAATCTTTAACTGAAGAAGCAGGTGTTCTGGAGAGAGTGAAGGATGGGAGATAAAAGTCTAAGGGATGCCATTTCAGGTGGGATTGAGCTCTCCTAACTTTGGAACGAAACACTTCCAGAAAATGGTTTGATCCATCCCTAAAGAGTAGAGATGTAGGGTTCGGTGAAGAGCCTCCATCCGTCTCCAGTGACTAGAGTGGCAGCTGAGTCAGCCTCCTGAGATTTGTCGCGGATACTGCTAGGGACATTAAATTTCACCCTACCAATCAAAACCAAGCTGTTTTGGGGACATTCCGTGGAATTGTTTCACAGGCACATTTTATTGTCTTCTCCCAATATTTCAGCAAAGAGAGGAAGTGTTATGGTCCATGTTGTGCAGAGATGTGCAAAAGAACAGTGGCTGAGCCAGGAAAAAAGGCTTCTTCTGTTACACTGGCAGCATTGCTATCTGTTGGGGAAATAAAAGGTTGAAACTGGGCAGCATCCGGAGTCAGGTGCACCCTTAAGCTTTACGTGTCATTAACGTGGCTAAAAATTAGGTGACTTTTCTCAAAACACTTTAAGAATAGAAGACAACAGACAGCAGACTGTTTGCCTTTTCTGTATCTTACAGCATAAAAAAAATCAATGGGAGTTTTCTGCACGTTGTGATTTCCCTGGCTGCGCCTCACCTAGAGGCTCACGGTTTAGTAACTACATATACAATGATTTTGTAGCCAAGACAAGAAAATAAGATGACACAATTCATGAGTTATATCAGGAATTTGTAATTTAAATTTAAAATGCCCCTTTAGTTCCTTCTCCTTTTTTGATTCTTCATATGTTGAGGTGCCTTTCTGAACTGTGATTCCTGACTTTCTTATATGAGAAGCAAAATCAGGAGAGTGCGTCCCTTTCTTCCTGGACATGTAAAATAATCCTTATCACTCTGTTCTTCCAACTCATAAAAATCTCTGTTTTTTCTAAAACTGTTTTAATAACATGACTCATTAGAGAAGGTTTCCTTGTCCATTAGAACTGCTTACACCCAAAGCCGCTGTATAATCATAAATAAAGTAGGTAAGGATGATAAGGCGGAGGCAAACTAGTGGGTTTGGTTGATATCAAAGTTGTAAATGTATTTTCTTGACTGCTAAATGACTGTAATAATCAGTTTAGACTTCATATTAACATTGCTAACCATTGCAAAACTCCTCCTAAGTGAAAGGTGCTGGAGATTTGGTGGTCCGTGCTGTATATGATGCTGAATGGTTGAGAACAAGATGAGCAAAATTGATGCTGTGTGTGATAAGACTTGTCAGACTGCTAACCTATAACAAATGGCTCAAGAAAATGTTTGTGCAACTCAGTAGTAGCAATAGGGCATTTTAATGACACTTTTATCATATTCTTTATTCGGAGTTTTTGCAACTGTCATTTTAAAATAGATTTTTGTGCAGTTTCCGTTGTAGTATGAATGTTCCTACTTTGAACGTTCAACCCTGATTTGGGTTGAGGTTTTTTTGCAGTTGAAGGCTGTATGCTTTTTTCATTCAGAGGAAAAAAGAGAGTGAAGAGTGGAAGATACACAATTTAGCGATTTTTCAATAAATACAGGAAAATGCAAAGAATGCGTAATTTTTATGAATTGGAACCTTGAATCATAAATAAAATGTTAATTTGTAGACATGTGTAGTTGTGAAGCAGATGGAAAAATAGAAATGTGCCGGAAAAGTAGGTATTTGCAGAAGCTAATGAAGTTAATTGGTCTCATTTGGCTACACTATTTTCCCAAACCCCCCAAAGACTGGGCTTTTTAATTCTTTAATTAAAAATGAGTAAGGTATGCTAATATTATAACCTTTATTTTTTTTCCAGCTTTCTATATACATACATCTTATTAATAGAACCACCCTTAGCAGTCCAATAGTAGCAAGCACATTAGTAATCTGGAAGTTCTAAGGAGGGTGCCAATATTTTGAAACAATAATTAAAAAATTAGCAATCCATGAGTTAATGTATGCTTTAAACCCCTAATCATTATTTCCTTTTCCTGTTTCTACATGATTACAAAGAAAGGACCTGTTTTTCTCCAATTTAGCAAATGTAAATTAAAGTACACAGAACAGTTTAGGCTGTGGAAGATTTTAATTTTAAATAGAAATATTTAAACCCATTTTGATTAGCTGGGTTACAGGCTAAATCTGCAGCGAAATATTGGAAACGTTATATAATATCAGTGAATTGATACACAGCTGCGTGAGTTCCCTTAAAGTGGTTTTTTGTTTTGTTTTGTTTTGTTTTTTAAATGGGAGGAAAATATTGGGAGCTATATATTCTCATCCTTACTAATGGGCTTTTGGAAAAACAAGTTCAGTCCTTGTGCCCTAAGGCGGTGCCTGGGGCCATAGCGAGTGTCACGGAATGTGCTGTGGCGTTTTGGAGGGGACTGGGGGATGCCCACCACTGTAGCCCCGTCATCACTAACGTATCGCCTGGCTCTCGATTCCCTATGAAGCTTTCTGTATTTGGATGATTGAGTTTGAGCAACTACTTACGGTTTCAAAGGATTTGGATAATGTTACACTGTAGGGTTGGAAATCTCTTTGAATACTGTGTTGCAAAGGGACAAAGACATAGTTTCAACGCATTTATTAGGCCCCTGCTGTAGAAGCGAGGAACAATAAACCATCTTTTTTAAGTTAAGAGATCTTGGAACAGGCCGCTCCAATAAATCCTGGGTTTAAGAAGTGAGGTACGTGCTGCAGTGCTGAAGTTGTTTATTCATCTGGAGTGTATTAGGCTCTTGATTAATAAGAAGACATCTGCAATTTTACATAAGAAACAGAGCGGGCAGTTTGGCAGTTGTAAATGGAAATTGGGAGAGAAGAGCCAAACCTATACAAAGTCGTTGTCTAGTCCTTGTTGCCACTGATGTTGATAATAAGTATTACAGTGGTTAAAAATATACATATTGATAAAATGTTTCAATCTGAAGGGTTCAGCAGCCATTTTTGCAAGACCCACACGTCTGTAAGAACTGGTAGCTTTTCAGACAGCTCTATAAAATGAAAAGCCATTTTTGTGTGCCTAATCTGGTCTCACACTGGTGTCTGACAAAAGTATTTGAAGTTGATGAATTTACACTGATATGAGGCTGATGTAAGGTAACATCAAGAATTGGTCCATATTTCTCCAAAATGTGAGAGCAAAATCTCTAGTAGAGAAGTAGAATGCCTGTCAGACACACACATCTTTCATAGGAATAATCTTGCATCTTAAATTTAAGAAGGCTTAGGACACCCAACAAATAAATTGGGCAAAAACTTCGTAAAGCTTTAAAAATGAAACTGCTGCATAACACATCAAGTAAGTGTGATGACTGAGAGCTTTACTGAAAGCCAGTAAAGTTTTGGGGGTTTTGCTTTTTTTTGAAAGGGAGCGCTTAACTGTGCAAGTACATAATTTGGTGGAGAAAATAGAACTGTTGTCAGCAGAGTCTCAGACAAATTTGTTCCCAGTTAGAAATTGATTGGGAGGGCCAGCAAATAAGCATTAGTGGATTAATTTCAGGATGTCACATGCATTGTTAATAATCCATAAAAGGGCAAATTCTGAACAATTGAATGTCTCACTCCAAAAAAAAAAAAGTTAATAATATGACTCAAATAGTAGATCAACACTTCTTTCAGTAGAAAAGGGCAAGTTAATTCTTGCCAAAGTGATTGGGAGTACAGGAAATTTTCAATATTTAGTGTTGAACATGTGACCAAAGCAATTTGACCCTCTTCACGCTGGGAGTTTAGTCAAAGTCTAGGGCGATCGTGAAAAGATGGGAGGAACCATAGAGACATATCTGAAAGTTTTCCAAAGTTGGCTATAAAGCAGAACTTCACTAAGTTTATAAAGTGGAGAGTACACAGGAATCATTCTGATCATTTTGCAAGCCGTCTATCTCCCTTTCATGACTCCATAAATATCTGTGGCAACTCTTAATAAGGAAATGTAGGATTAGCAAAACAATGCATGTTGGTTAGCCTTCAAGGCAGTTACATCTGGAAGTAGGGAGCCATGCCATATGATCAAGTATCTCTTTACAGACCATCTGCAAGTACTCCTTGGACCTGCGACAGGGCCATTAAATGCACTTTAGGACGTTGCTCTAACTGCACCTGAACACACTGAGGCTTGATGTCCGGCTATATAGTGAGCCACTGTAGAGCCTATTTTAGCTGAATTGTGGAAGAGGCACAGTTTGCCCATCAGTGTCATCAAAAATGTTGTTTTAACATCTGTATTTCCATTATCATATGCTGGGCCAGCTGAGAGACCACCTCCTTCAATGCAGTAGCTCAACAGTTGTACCGTGTGAGACGCCTCCAGCCAGCCGGCTATCAGGGATGCAGCCGGGAGCAGAGCGGTCCCCGTGAGGAGTTCTCACTTTTGGAACGCATCTGCAAGCTCTGGCTCAGTTAACCTTGCAGGCTTTTCTGGAAGAGTGAGTTGAGAAATACGGGTTTGTTTATTTTTTATCTGTAATCAGTTAAAGACGTAATTTACATCTCAGGGTCTTTGATGAAATTTGTGGAAGAAGGGAGAGCTTTCTTTTTGGATGTGCCTTTATTTATTTTTATGTAAAATACACATACACATTATTTTTCATATATATGTTAGCTTTCCAAATAGTCACTTCAAAATGCATTTTGTATATGCAAGTTACTGGTTAGGTATTCACATTTGGTTAAAAAAACCCCTTTCGTAGTTAATTAGTATTAAATAAAATCACAGTGTGCTTTTGCTGAAAATACTTATCTGTGGGAAGTTAAAAGAATTCCTATGATACAACGACTTTTTTAACAACTTATCAAAGTGCAGGAACTGTCATGGTAGCATATAAATAGGGCAGATGGAGATAGCCCCCTGAGGCTATAGGACTTGAGTTAATAAACCTTGAAAAGTTACCATAATTTTCGTTTTGTATTTTCCTCATGAACCCAAGTAGTACAGCTCATTCGTTTTGAATATTACCACTGGACTCCCAGGCAATAAGTTTGATTTTCTTAAACCCTACATCTAACCAGATCCAGACCAAAGCTAAAATACTGGTCCCATTAAAGTTAATAGCAAAATTCCATTGGCTTCAGCGGAGCCAGGATTTTATTCTGAGACCGTAGATTTTAGTATATTACAGTATTTTGGTAACATAAGTCAAATGAAACAGCCTAGTGTTCAAAAGGTTGGCCAATTCTTTTTCTGCTAGTCCTCCTCTGTATCTGTTGGATGTGTCTGCTAGTATTTCATTGACGTAAATGACTTGCTAGAAGTTTCCTCCGTGTGTTCAGTACATCCCCAGTACATCATGCCTGCCACACACAGAATATTAGCTTTTTTGCAATTAAATATGTGGGGAGGAACATAGTTGAGCTTATGAAAATGATCACTTAGGGTTAAATACTTTACAGAATATGAGTAGGAGCTTGTGATAAATCTCAGTCAGCATCACAGATTCTTTTTACCTCACATAAGATAAGCTGAGGTGATGCAAACTGCCTCTTCAGGGGAACACAGTTTTTAGCTTGTCAAGAAAGTTGGCAAATTAAAATATTTCAGAGGCAGTAATTTTGGGTCAAATAGCCACAGAGATCTGGAAATTTTCTGTGGAAATAAAGTGGTCCAATATGGGAATGGTAAGCCTGGGCTAAAGTAGCAGACATCAGAGCCAAGGAACAAAAGCCAAGTATTTATGTAGAAAATTCAGGGAGAGTGCAGCCTTTCATCAGCCATCCCGCTCTCTAAGTAGCAGACACAGTATTGTACCACTGCATTCTAAAATCCGAGCTCACGACTGAATAAAACTGAGAAAACAGATCCTGCCGTAATAAAAACACATGTAAAATTCCTGGAAATGTTTCCTGTTACAGGCTGCCTGGTTAGTATAGGCTGCCTGCACATTGGTACAAAGTCAGCAATTGTTTGCGCTGATGTTGTTCATATTTCTTTTTGCCAGGAAGATGAAGATCAGACCGGAAGGTTATCGGTCTCCTTTGCAGCCATGCTAGGATCAGAAGGAATAAAAAAGCTAATTGTCTTGATTGCATTTCAGATTGTTTTGATTTGGTTTATGCCCATGAGACAAAAAGCCATAAAACAGGCTTTTTTTTCTGCCATGGTAAAAAGCCAGAGAAGAGCTTTTGCTTTGGAGTTGATACAGAGTGGTCCAAAAAATGTCCTGCAAGCCAGATCCAGTCCACAGCACGATTCTGCCTGGATTACCAATTTTTTTGAAGTGACCCTGTGTTGGGACTGTAGCTCGGTAGGAACAGCTGTTACTGGCTCCTCCTGATGGTCAGGATGCTCCTAGTGCACCCTTCACTCCCCAGCTCCTCTCTCCTCAAGCTGCCACTGTGTCCATGTTGGATGTAAGGGCTCCTGTCCCATGGCTCTGGAGCCTGGCCCAAGAAGGTCACCCAAAACTGGCATCTGGCCTAGAGCAATTAAATGGTTGGGTCAAATGGGTAATACCTTATTCCAGGATGACTATTTGCTTTTTTACACAAGGAAGTCTTCCATTAAATCTCCTTTTTTTTCTCTGTCTTTGTGTGGGATGTGAGATACCAGAGGAGTTAGAGGTTGCAGTTCCCCTAACTGACTGGAGACATTACAATGTATGATGTTTTCTTTTGGTCTGCTATGAACTGTGCTTTCTTAAAGGTGGTCTGCAGTATATTTGCAGGCATGTAACGTATGTCTCCAGTAGGCATGTTTTAGAGGAGTGAAACTGGTTGTAGCACAACACATACAAGACTGAGGAAAACAGGGGGAAACATTTAGAGGATATGCCTTGAGAGGCTGCCTTCTTAATGGGCATGAAATAAAGAAGCAGGAAGTGTTCTGGGATGTGGAGAGACACATTTTCAGGCTAGTACAGGATACAAGTCAGGAGTATTATTGACCAACATCGTAATGTTCTTTCCTCAGCAAGAAGGGCCCTAGTTCTACATCCCTGTGATGAATTTCCAGCTTATTTGAACAGTTTGCTTATTTATCTTGGACAGAGACCATACTGCAGTCATCTGGGCTAGGCTACTGTAATGTGCTCCTAATTGTTTCCCTTGAAATTGATCCGGAGCCTCTTTGGGGTGGAAAGCTGATATATTAAAAGATATAGCCCCGTCCATGTAGCTGTTCAAATTTTAATCCCCCAGTTCTTGGGCAGCAGCCTTGCGCTTCATGTCCCTGTCTGGCAGTTGCTCGCAGTTGGACATAGTCGTCTTTCTCTCCCCGGGCTGAGGCAGGCGCGGGCTGAAGGCAAGGCTTTCTTGTCCTCCGTTGTGGAGCTCCCTGCCAGAGCCCCTTGCTGGCTGCCTTTAAGGCAAGCTGCAAGCCCTGTTTATTTCAGTTGGCCTATCCATGACTGTTTTATGGGCTCCCTACCTTTGTTTTTGCATCTGCTACCCTTTTGTTTTTCTCTTTCCTCTAACTAGTCAGGAATTGAATCTTTTGGGGCTGACAGGTCCCTTTTGAATTCTGTGTGTGTAGCATATTGTAACATGCTATTAGATTTTGCTTTCTACTTTTACTGTTTTGCATTTGGCTCTTTATGCTACTTGGCTTGCAATTGGTGCTTTAGAAAAGATCAAATAAATATATAATTGAGTCAAGTCTTATTTCGTCTAAGAGGGTTAAATCCCGTATCCAAATACAGAAGAGTGTGTTTGTGGGGAAACTTAGTACTGAGAGAATTAGAAAGCAAGCTCCAATTAGAAAGAAAGCTGATTCCACGCCATTTGCAATGCCATGTTTTCTTTAAGAGAAAACTTCCACTATAATTAGCAAGAAAGTGCAGCCTACCGGCCAATGCATTACCTAACACAGAGCACGCTATTCAGTCTTAGAAATAGATCGTGCTTTTATATGCTCCTCTGGAGACTGACGATACCATGAAGTCCAGTATCAGCAAAACAGAAGTCTAAACACAAGCAGAGTCAGGAAATCTTGTACAATAGATGATAAATAGTGATTTGGTTTGTTGGCCACTTCAGGAGGAAGCGTGTAAATGTAATCGTAGAATACAATGGACCGTGCTTCTACCATCAAATACTAGAAATAAAGTGTCTGTTTCCCATCCTGCATCAAATGATTTAACTATTACATACATACCGGAAACGTGTGTAAATGATGTTGTTATTTGTGTTATGCTGGCTGCCAAGGGATCAACAGAAGTTCAGGTCTTTTTTCTAGAAACTGCGTAGGAATCAGCAAAAAGACGTGCTTTACCTCACATTGAGATAAGTCTGATAACATCAACCAGGGGAATGAAACAAACGGCTAGGAGGAAGAGGAAGTAGGAGCCAAGTGCTGTACAAAACCCAAGGGTCTTAGGTCAAATATTGTCATCTGAAGATGGTTTATGGGCACTAAAACAGAGGAGTGAACCCAGGGGTAAGGTCATGCCACTTTGCTGAGCACTGGGAATCCAGGAAGTTCTGTATCATCCATCTAAGGAAGTTCCAGTTGTAAAATACTATCAAAATCCAAGACGTTTAGGGCAGCTTAGTCCTGCAAAACAGTAAAATTATTAATCACTTGACTAATCCACATTAATCAGTACAGCCTTGTAGCAAAATTATTAATCAGCTTGATGAACTGAGCAATCTTGCAAAGAAATGAGCCTACTTGGAATTTTAAAAGTGATAAAAGATAGAGCGTAAAACAAAATGACTGGAAAAGATGCAAAATCTCCTCAAAACCAACATTATCTCTCATCTCACTGCTTCTATTTCATCCATTTCCAACAAGACCAAAAACTTGCACGCAGGCTGGTATTTGGAAGCAAAGTATCCATTCTCCGTGTGTGAGAAAAATGAATCTCTCCTTCCCATACACAAACACACAGAGAAAAATAAAGGTAGAAGGGAGAGGGGAGGAGAGGGAGTATTTGTTTCTTAATTGTGAGGAGGATTATAGTTAGGTTTTTAAGAGTGAAAGACCATACAGACATTTAAATGTGATCAGAACATGTAAGATACATTGGAAGATGGGGCAAGGGTCTTTGAGGCCTCAAGAAGCCTCAAGTGATTTGAGGGAATAACCTGGTGTGTATAGCACAGCCATCCCACTGAAGTGAGTGAGGAATAATAAGGCAACGGGTAGTAAACAAAGTTCGACCAGTACGTTTTAGTACTGGAAGTAATAAATAATAATTGTCGGTGGCAGCTGAGTGCTTCACTGACAAGAACAAGACGGCAATAACTAACTTGTCCCAGATGAAGAACAAAATCTATTTTTTTGTAGATACATGGATGGCTAATTGAAAACTTGTGAACATCAACCATTATAGAATACAGAGAAGGGTCTTTCTGTTAGCTGTTAATGATACTTCCACTCCCACAAAACGTATACTGTCTTTACATTCCCTTCAAGGAGTGCCACAATGCTCTGCTGTCTTCAAACACTTGTGCCTTTTGCGGCGCTCCGGGCTGGAAATGTTCAGAACCTGAGCAAAGGTAGCAATGATTCCGCCGAGGAAGGGCCACCACTTTCTAGAGCAGGTTGATAACGCAGGCTATTGAGTCCTTACAGAGAATTGTTTGTCTTCTGGTTTTAGATGGCTTTAATTCCTCCAAATTGCTCCTTGAATAATAGGAAAAAGGCAATTTGAATTTCAGTGACAGATTGGACATAACAGGTTGCAACTATTAGGTCTAATTTTACCATACTGAGAAATAAAATTGCCTAAACATAAACATCGATCACTGATGCAGTAAATTAATTTGTACAGAAAAAGTAGTTTAACTGCAGTGCACATTAAACATAGAAAATTTTCAAAATTACAGCGCTCTGAATTAATTTGTACACTTGTTTACTTGTTAAAAGCAAAGCGTAACTTCTTTTTCTTTTTTTTTTGCTCCTCTTTGTGACTTCAAATTGCGAAAAGCGAGGTCAGTCGTTGATTGTCCAAAAAAGACAGATAGAGCTTTGCTGCTGTAGATGTAACTTAAGCTCTTTTTTTTTTGTTTTGTTTCTGAACAGGTTCACAGAATTACTAAAGACCTCTTTGAAATATTGTTTCATTTTAGCAAGCAAATTCAGCATTTTAATAGGCTTGAATTATGTTTTGTTAAGAATTGGTGGTGTGAAGTAATTAAAAAATTTTACGATTTGGTTCAGCAATGAGTTTACATTCAAGTGTGTCCTCAGGCTTATTTAAACTGTTGAAATCTTCCAAACTGTTTCATAAAAAAATGTCATCTGTATCTTCTTCCTTCTACTCCCATCTCTTTTCAAAAAATCTGCACATACTACTATTCCACATTTTAATATGGTATCTAGAGACTTAACATAGATGCCGGCCAACTTCTTCATTCTGGCAATTGCTATTTATAATATGCTTATTGTTTTATAAAATGAAAAAGAACATGCCTTTCTCATTTTAAGCCATGGCTATAATGTTACTGATCACATGCAATCACAAGTGTGTATATAAGCTTTATAAAGGTTGCCTGAGTCACAGTGGAACGGGATCTGCCAATGTGGCTTATTTTGATGGTATCTGGTGTCTACTGTTTTCAAGGACAGTAGTTCGATTCAAACACAATTCTGATAAGTGGCAGGTTTTCATGTCTTTAATGCCCTGACAAGGGCATCACTCTCAAGAGAGGGAGGTGAAACCATTTGGATGAGAATTTCTTCCCCTCTCCTTTGTGCTGACACACCAAGATAATGGACAATTAATAGCGAACCTTCTCTGCAGGGAAAGTCTAGGGTTATCACTAATATAAAAGTGCTCATGAAGTGTTTGGACACAGAAAGGAGAGAAAAAATCAACCTAAAAAAGTAGAAAGCAGGACCAACACAAGGCTTAGTGTTCAATTACATGGTTTTTCACCTGAAATTACGGCGAATGATTTTTCAGTAGCAGCAGCTGTAACTTTTTAGACCTGGTTCACTGCTCGTGGCATGAGGCAAAGGACAAGAGGAATCTTGCCATTTGTATCTTTTTTTTGGTGGTAAGCGAGAAAGCTGGCTTGGGTATTTCCTGGAGGTACGAGTTAGCAGGGCTGACTGCTCTTAGTTGCTAGTCATGCCATGCTGTAAGGTTTACCCTGATAGAATATGGAGGACAGGTCTACATAAACTGTTTCTTCACCTTATCTTCTGATCCAAGAACAGGCTTGAGGATGGTCTTCAGGCTCACGTTCAGTCTCATTGCTTCCATTTAGAGCATATGTGGGATTACTTTCCATTTCTGGCCCTCAGCGTGCACGCTTCCCCTTGCTCTGGGGGAAGGCACAAATTGTGAGTCTGTGCGGCCCCCGGTTTTGCATTGCTGTGTGATCCTAGCAACTCTCAGATGCTCCAAGGACAGTCCACCACCCCTGAGGTCACCTGGAGAAGGAGTTGCTGGAGGTCAGCAGAGCACTGCTCGCGCTTACGAGTCAAGCGGCAGGCCGCCCTGGGGATTATTGCAGTGGCTGTACCTGTGCACCAGATTTAGGAACTGATGATGTGATTGTGTGCCTCTGTTGTCCAAGTAAACAGAGAAAAGACGTACAATGTTTCCTGAAGTTAGACAAACCAAAGATTAGTCTAAACTGAGAGTGGAACAGGTTAACTGATCTTTTTCTACCCTAAGCTTTCATTTGTCCCTAGCAGCACTGAGCTGTCAATACAGTGTACAGCTACTGATAAGTATGGGTTCTCCTCAGCCTGAAGAGATCTGTCTGATAAGATAAGATGGCCTTAAAAAAGAGAGAGAGAGAGAAAGTACGTTAACTGCTTTGACTGCAAAATACCCCCTGGTAGCCAGAGATAAGACACCTTGAGCTGCTCAGAAGACCTTAGACAGGATGTAAATGAAGCCAATAAAAAAAAAAAAAAAGTCATTTCAAATCCAGCCGCTATTCTGCTCTACTCTTATTTCCAGCTCTGACAGCAGAAGGCTTAATTTACTGTATTTCACACCAGGCTTCCATTCTACACGGAGGAAGGTACAAAGGGTTGTTTTAGATACAGGCTTTAAAAAGCAGAGATCTCTTTATTTCTGGAGAGGCCTCTATTTCAGACAGTTAATCATGAGTTTCAGCAGGCTTTGGTGAAAGGAAATTATACAGAAGAGAAGGAAAATGCTGCCTTTTGCAAAGAATTTCCCCATCTTTTTTATAATTAAATCACGCAAATAAACCTGTATTAACATGAAAGGACTGAATGAAGCATGTATTTTAAATGCAACTCTTACCTTGCAAAATTCAACATAGAGGGACCGATGTTCTGCAAGATAGGAAGACAGTAGGTGTGACAGTTTACATGTGACAGTTTTGTAGTAGGATTTGGTCTCCTGACCGTTCTGAACTGGGAAATTTACTAAGTCCTGCTTATGGGCTAGACCACTTGTAGGTTAGTGGAAGCCACACACACCTACCAACCTGTGCCTGTCCCATCGCAGATTCATCCACATGTGTTCCCATTCGAGTAACCTGGGGAAAATGAGGATCAGGGAAAAAAGGACTATATTGTCTTGCGTGGCATTTTGACTACAGTGAGAAGGTTCCTGAGACACACTGCCGCCAGTGAGACTGTGCTGCACTAGTGTGGCTGTAAGCATTTGTCTGCCATTCTGAGTACTGACTTAGTTTAAAAACCAAGGTTACCTTTGCTCGGGGACATCACATTTAACAGCTGTGCAGCACATCTGCACTAACAGCCAGATCTGAAAAAAGGGAGCCTAAAATGGGATGTAGCGGGACTATAAGAAGCTAAATAGAAATGGTTGTCCAAAACCTACCTCTCTGGGTTCACCCCAGTTTGGTAGGCACCTCTTTTTTTTCATGAAAAGTTTCTCAGGTGTCTGTGGTTTGGCAGTCTATGAAACCACCCTAGTGTGAGCATCTGGGTACCCATTGCCTTAGATCAGCCTGCTGCACGGAGAGCATCGCACTAAGCCCGGGACACAGTGAGCACTTTCAGCAGAAAGTGCTGTGTTCCTGCCTTCCCTATAGAGGAGCCAGATAGGTAGAGTATTAAATGGCATGAAGCCTTGAATCAGTTCCCTCCGCATCCTGAGAGGATTCAAAGCCATGTTTCCTGCCTCTGCGCAGAGGGTCTTTGGTTGTGCAGAGATCTCTTCCCATGGAAGTTGGGCTTGCTGGAGCAAAGAGTACCCTATTCATAGGGCTGGTAGGAGCACATTTGAAAAGAAACTGTTAACCAACTGAGAAGGACACTTATTTAGTCCAGGGGTTCTTGCAGTCTGGAACTTGTGCTTAGGTTTATTTTTGTTTTTATCCAGTGCCTCTTTAATGTATAAAGAGCCCAGTACTCCCCTCTCCCAGCTGAGAGCCCAAGCTGCGAGGTTGCAGACCTTTTCCTGGTCCCCCCCAGGGCCCCATGAATCCTGCTTTCTTTGCATCTTAGGCTCCTGGAGACACCTAAGTCCCTTTGCAGATCTAGGTCCAGGAGTTTTCACCTGTGTAAATAAGACCGCCACCACATCTCTGTCATTCTAAGAAATAAGCAGTTCTGTGTTTATTTACTGTATTTAATTCTAGCACATTGTAAAATAACACTGATATGTTTTTGAAAGCGTTAACTGCCTGCATTGCTTTTGCTTGATCTTCATTTCCTTTTACTTTCCATTGCTTATAAAAGATTTTGGAATATCTCTGCCTGCTTTTTTTTTCAGATGCAATTATTTACTCCCTTCTTTCTCTCCACATTATATTCCTTTCTTTTTCTTCTCCACACATTCCCTTCCTTCTTTTCTTTGTCCTAGTTTAGCCCCCTCCAAAGTGTGTCTTGCTGTCGCTGTTCTGGTCTAGAGGCAATGAAGGAGTGAATTGGGGTGGTTGAAATGTAGGCACAGGTGGGAGGGACAGGCATACGTGATTAAAAAAAAAGAGGGAAGGCGGCCGAGCGTGAGGTACACCCGCAGCAATCCCTGCAGACCTTCATGCATTAACTGAAAGAAGGGCGATGTTCAAATAAGGACCCATGGTGGTGCTTGGCATCTCAAGGGTTCCTGCCTGCAAATCCAGCTCGGTCTCCATCTTTTGTCTGAGCTTCCAGCTGGGGAGGTTTTGATGGTCTGCCCTTCTCCTCGTGGGGTCTTGGGGCTGTGCAGGAATGGGGACTGGGAAGGCAGAAATGAAGCATGGTCTCCTTCGGCTCTCAGGGTCTGAGCCTCTGGACCATTTTGGGGAAGGAAAGAGAAAGAACGACGCTTCTCTGACTTCAGACACACTCTTTATATTGTCACCTGGGAAAGAAAACAGCACTTTAATACCTGTGTGCCACTGGAAAGTTACTTTGATGACTGGAACTGTGTTATAGGGGCTGCTGTCTCTGAGCACTGTATCCTGTCCTGTACACTTCAGCAGCTTTCAAAAGGAGCTGCAGTGCCGGGGAATACTGGAGGGAGAGGGTTTCTGGTCTTTTTCATGGTGTTGCCTGGGGAGAGCCCGACCCAGCGAAAGCAGAATGCAGAGGAAAGTATTGGAGTCCAGCGAGGAACCTGAACTGTTATCCCGCAGTCATTTGCTGTTCTTAATAAGCAGTACAAATACTGTTATCAGCACAACAAATTATAATGATTATTTTCTAGCAAAGACCTGATTGACTGAATCACTACTTTTAGTGCATGAGGTTGTTAAATATACAGATTCTTAGGAGATCATTATTATGTGCAAGTTTCGTAGAGTATTTGAATGGGTTTTTTGCTCTCCCATTATCTTGATTCTAAATGTAATTATTCTCAGGGTGATTTTTTCTGACCCTGGCTTCAGATGGAACAAGCCTGGTGGTCTCTGACTCATACTGTACAAACAAACAAAAACAACTACTAAAAGAAATAGCAACTTAACAGTGGAAGAAATACAGTGTAAATGTGTTCGTCACATTTAAGCAGTGGACAAATGAGCTAATTTGAATCGCTTAGTGCTTGTATAGTCACAACTAAACAACCCCTGTAAATTAATTGTGTGACATGCGATTCCCAATTATGTAAAGCAGTATAATAACCTTTGAGGATGGTGACTGTCATTAGTTATATGTACAGGACTGTGGAAAATTACTTACTCTTTCTCTTTGCCTAGAGAGGCACAAAATACCGGCTTCCTCAAACACGCGGAGGGTAGCTCTGTTTTCTTCTAGTTGCAAATTGGGGTTTGTGTGTGATTTGAAAGGTGGAGCAGAATGTGAACTGCTTACATTTTCTTTAATTTGGCTGTAGAAGATGGAATTCATTGGGCTCCGTCTGTTCAAATGAACTTTAAGCAACAATCAAGGAAAACATTTATGCTCCTCTCTACATATGTAATAGTAATATGTCTTCTGAAGAAGACATAATGGAACTGGAGGCTTAGGTTACCTTAGGAGAGCAATACAGGAATGTTAACTACTTATGTAGGCATTAAAGGCATTTTATAAAAGCAAGCAGGTTTTTCCTGCGAGGTATTAAAGTGCCTTATTTGTTGTTTCTAGGAGCTGCCTTTCTTCTGGTTATGAAATTTAAAATGGGGAAACCTCCCTACCAGCTGTCTCAGTTCTGTTGGTCAGGAACCCCTCTATGTTTCTCTCCCAGTAATCTAACTGTTAATGCATTTAATTGGTGCTCCCAAAGCAGTTTTGAAATATTGATAGATTTTAAAAACATCTGTAAATTATAAATAATTTTTAAAGTTCACATTTCTCTTTTGAATGCCCATTATAGAGTATTAGTTTTCAAGCCATTTAATAAGTTATGAGACAAATGAGTGAGTTTAATGTGGGGTCACTGATGTGAAAAAAATTAGATGGTTATATTAAAGTTGCAGGTTTTCCAAAACTGTGTACATTTCTACTGAAAGTAAACAGGCGATATTATGTAATAATGTGCATTTTATTTAAAGTGACTTTAAAGGCTAGCACTATCTGCTAATTCTATTAAAAACCTCAAAACTGTAGTTTGTTTCAGTGACATACATGTTAGGCCATCACTGAAGTCATGTTAATGCTTAAACACTATCCTTTGATCTTCTAGTTATTTAGATCTATTCAGCACACAGCACAATATTGTTTTATTTCAGCAATATCTAACCTCTTCATTGACTATTTATTCACACCTGCATATTCCCCTAAGATTCCTTATCTCATTTTCAAGGTAGCCCTGCAGACAATTAGTGGTGGTAATAATATAAAATGTGTCCTGCACTAAAACCTGAAACGGCCATTACAAGTAAACTATATGATATATAATAATCACTCCACTCAATTACCTGCACAAAAATGCAAGGATTTAAAACTGTGCAGCTCTATCATACATCCAGTTAACTGACCTACCTACCTGCTATTTAGTCCTTCCTTTCTTACAATCCAAATTCTATCTTACAGCATGCCATCTGTTAAATTAGCAAAACTGTATGTTTGTACGTGTTATCCATCCCTTTCAATATGTGTGTATGAGCACATATATGTGTATGCCGTGGTATATGAACAGGTCTTTGGCTGGTGGTGGGGCAACAAATAATAAGTACACAACAATTCAATGCATGCATGTGCATTCATAATCCATATGCCCGCAGCAGTATGCAGTAGATGTGTTTATGCGCTGCTGCCTGGTGTACTTCATTTGTCATCTTTAGTATCTATTCCCGTCCTACGTAACCTGTTGTTACAAATTTTGTACCTCTTAAAGAAACCTTACTATTTAGTACTTCAGGTGGGGTCCTGGGGGATAGTTGTGTGACCAGTCTGGCATTATCATTAAGGAGCAAAGTAGCGAGAACATATCAGCAGGACCTGGAGCCGGGGGGTGTCTGTCCAGCTAAACTGCTGGGCTTTCTCTTTGGTCGGGTCCGGCAGCTTAAGCATTTTGCCATCTCTGTGTTTCAGGGGGAGAAAGGATTTTTCTTGCAGGGGTGGCTCAGACCTGGGAGAGATGGGTTCTGTTTCCTCCTTTGCACAGATTACATTTGTAACCTGAGGCAAACCGCTCCAGCTTGTCTGTGCCCCAGATACTCGAGCAGCAAAATGGGGAAAATAGAAAACTGCTCCTTACAGGATATTGAAAATACTCATTTGTTCGTATTTGTAAACTCTGTTCTATCAGAGAAACCTTATGTATTATGGCACATAAAGGTTTGCTGACATTTGCTTTAGGAACATGGCCATTTGTCTAGTGGCAGCAAAAACATGTTTAAATCATACAGAAAAATAAGGCATGATAAAGCAAGTGCCCTGAAGCGTATTCCAGCCAAAGCATGCATGTCATAAACCTTCCTGGTGACTAAGGAACGTTTTTCTGAAGCGGTACTGTTAATTCAGTCAGCAGCACCAGGGATAAGATCACTTTTAAGACCTCACGACTACTGGGGTTGGCACATGAGTGGCTGGCTGCTAACTCCACAGAGGTGCTTTTGTGCTCTGATGCTTCCCCCTTCCTCCCTCCCCTTTCTGTGGGGTAACTCCTTCTGGTATTACTTCACTTTTCTGTTAGTGAGCACTTTCCCCCATAAATATGACTGAACAGGTGTTACTCTGCTACTAACTGAGTTTCCAGCTGTCCTCCTCCAGCACAGACCGGGCAAAATCTGTTGTTTTGTCCTATTAGACAGACTAGAGAACTATCAAGCCCGAGATGGAGGTCTTCCTCGCAGGATACGGTAGTTTTGTTGCCAGAAGATGGTCAGGAAGGCCTGGCTGGCTAACAAAGACAGTCCTTCAGCTGCTGGGTGTAGTTCCAGTTTTGCATCCCCTTTGGCAGCAGCACAGAGACTGCTGCAGTGTGGCCAGCCAGCAAAATTAGGAAATAAGGACCTCTTTTATTTACTCAGGCTGCTGAATCATGGGCATTCCTGTCTGCTTGGAGAAAAGTCAGGCAGCTCTACTTTCCACTGGAAGTCTCAGGAGTGCTTGGTACTTTCATCTCAGAGTGTTCACACACTTGTTTTAATGTGCTTTATGGAAATGGTGAAACTCAGCAAGTACAGTTGGTGTAGAAAAACATCTGCACTAACTATTCACACACATTTGCATCTTTAAATAGACTTTTAGGCCTTGTAGCCGATTTCCAGCAAAGTTTTTTGGTTGTGAGTGCTAGAGCTTTCTTAGAGTCAGCGAGTGTGAAGTGACTGGTTCCAAAAATTAAAAATTTACACAGACATGTTAAGTGCATCACATTGAAACTCAGAATACTTGCCATAACACAAAAAAGGCATTTACAGTAAGTAGCACTTAGTGAGTGCCGAAGGAAAAAAAATAAAGTCGATACAGAAAATATATTTTAAAACTCCATAAACACTCTGTTGAATACCTGGAGTCCTCCTCTGCCCTCAGATGGATGTGTACCACTTCTGGGGACTTGTATGTGTGCATCTGAATTTGGTCCAGAGTATTTTAAAACAGCTTGTTATAACATTAAAAATCAGTATTTGTAATGTTGACATAGCTTGATGGGTAGGTGTTTGCAGATTTATATACATGTGGCTGTATGCAGAGCAGCAGGAAACTTCTATGAGAGTGATCATCAAAAAGGGGTTTGAGGTCCTTTACCCCGACATCAGATCGCACTTTACCCCCAACACAGAGCCAGTGCTGTGGGAAGTGCCCCTGGGAAAGCGGGAGTGGACTCCGCATCCCAGGCCATCTGGTTGGCTGCGGGACCTTTCATTCAGCTCCTCCACCATGGCTTTGAGTGCCCAGGTCTGCTCACCTAACATGGAGTAGCCTCAGCGAGGGCTAGCAAGCCGCAGGTCACTACCATTCTGAAGGAGATGTTCTTCGTGGTTGCATGTTAATTTTATGGGGCCACATCTTTGTGGGGCGGGGTAGGGAGATGGCAGGACTGGCAGTGCCATCACTCACGTCCTGCTGTAGCAGTAGTTAACGCTTAGTCCAGGTTTCCTTCTTGACCGCTGTCCTCAGATCCATTCCTAGACAGGCCCTAAGCTCACTAGGCGTGTTAGTTCATCACATACAATGTTCATAGAATCGTAGAATGGTTGGAGTTGGAAGGGTCCTCCTTAAAGATCACCTAGTTCCAACGCCCCTGCCGTGGGCAGAGACACCTCAAACTAGACCAGGCTGCTCAAAGCCCCATCCAGCCTGGCCTTGGCTGTTCCCAGTGTTCAGGTTGAAGCCTGCACAGCAAAAGTCATGTCAGCGAAACATTTCTCTTGTTGCAGAAGCAAAGTTTCAAAAGTCCTTCTGTGGGTCACTGACAGCTGGCAGGCCAGGCTTTGGGAACCCTTTGTGTAAGCGCAGCCCAGGGGCCCTCCTTCCGGAGAGCAGTGACCGGCCATCGGTGCCCCTTCCACACCGACTCTCCCCCGCCCCGCTGTGCCGGGGGGGGAAGCCAGGGAAATGTGTTGGCCGCATTGTTAGGCTCGTACTCAGGAAAATCCTGTTGTCCTCTGCTGTGCACTGTGCGGAATTCCCCCTGCCTTGCTGGTTCTTCTGTAGCTCAGAGGGATTGAGAGATTTTCACATTTCAAGTTAAAAGGGCGCAAGTTGGAGTTGTAAGTGGTTTGCTCTTCTCCTTTTTGCACAAAGAGAATTACTCTGCAGAATTACTATGGGCTCAGATTAAAAAAAACAACAGCAAAGTGACACAAACATTTATATTTGTGGGTTGGAAAGTAAGAACTCTGTGCTGTAGTTCGCGCTATTCCCCCTCCGCTTTCCTTCCCTTGCATAAAAGCTGAGGAGGGATCCCCAAGCGAAGAAGGAGAAGCGGATGGGGGACAGGGGCTGCCATTGCTTATGCCGTGGTCAGGCTCGGCGCTTGATCCCGACCCTGCTGCCAGCCCGACGGCCCGCTGAGATCCACGAGCCGGGGGGAATGGTTGTGTAATAGGTAAAACCAGGCAGGCAGTGGCCACAAAAAGGAAGTGATTTACTACTGTGTCAGTGATGGTACGCTATTTATAACGCTTACTATATATTCTTCTAAACATTTATACAATAATATATCATTTCTGCATAGGATATACATTTTAATACTAAATTTGGTTACAAAATATGTTGCCTAAGCAGTCACAGACTATTTTTCTTCACTCGGTTGCTTGACATAAATTCCTGTTTATCTGCCAGCAGTGGTTGTATGTCAAAATATATTTGATTTTTAAAGGACAAGGTTTTTCCACTTAAAAGACCTGGCTGAAAATATTAATTTTAAATGAAATTTAAAAATGTAGAAAAAATTGACATCTTTTTCTGGAAATAGTTGATCCACTGGTTTGATCATTTCCAGTTTTAGAATCAAACCAACGAATTTGAAAGGGCAGTACACAGATTTACATTAAAAGTCTCCTGTGAATATTGCGGTCATTAATGTACCAACTTAAAAACTCACTTGGCTGGTATTATTTAGTAGTATGACAATGAGTAACTTCGCTTCAGTACATTGGGAAGCATTTTAGCAGATGATAGTACTTTTGCTGGAAGGGAGGATTTTTATCTTTCAATTTTTATCTGAAAAAACCAAACACCTTTGTTTTCAGTTCAAAGACATAGTACTTGGGCTAGGATTTGGTTTTGAGATTTAAATATATGACATTAGTGCAGGTTCATAGGTAGGTTAAGTACAGATATGTATTTGTGTGTGTATTTAATTTGTGAAACCCTCCTCTTCAAGACGTAAACAAGAGGATAAAAAGCCGTGTGGTTTCCAACTTATCCTGAAAAGCATTGTGTCAATGGGCAGGCATCCAGCAATGGTGTTTGGTTGTTTTCTCAGAGTTCGATGGTTGCCATCTGGCATCGATAGTGAGATGGCGTTGTCATCAGTTTCTAGATGCAGGAAAGGAATGAATCCTCATCTGTTTCCTGTGGATAAGCAAGAGGTTGATAATCTAGTAAAATCTCGTTACCTTAAAGAAAGCAGGCTTGGAATTTGTTTACATAATATAGGCCCGCCCTAACTTTTATGTTGGTGTAGTAAATTTCTTGAGAGAAGGCTGAAGATATTAAGAAACTTACTGCTTTGCAGGAAAACCTTAAAAAAGATAATTTTCAAGACATTTATCCTGGGGTTTTTTGTACTATTACTGTAGTCAATCTTAATTTTAGAAGGAAAAAAAAAAACCCAAGCATTGCCCCTGGAAAGGAATAGAAGGATTATTTGATGTAGAGTGGTCTTTCAAGCATTCTTTTAATATTTTTAAAGAAGTTTTAGGTTAAGGATGATCATTATAGTGTTGTAGTCTACATTTAAAACAAAAGGTAGAAAAACGGTACAGCACAACTGTTGGAAAAAATAGTTACAACGTGCCCTGTCTAGAGATGAGGTAGTATCATGGATAACTAGATCAGTTTAATATCTGGCTAGCATTTCTGTTTTGTCTTTTCCTTGTTACTTGTAAATCTTTCAGCTTTTACCATAAGCGTTTATCATTTTTCCTGTTTCCAGTTTTTTACAAGTTGCTTTGTCTGTGATCACCTCACGGTGCAGGTTCTGCTGGACTGAGGAAGTTCAGCTGGCTGAGGCCTTTGCAAAAAGGAAGAAATGGTGGGCAACCTCTTGAACTTAAAAAGGAAAAAAAAATGCTGTTCACTACTGACCCTTTTGAAACTTTCTCATTTTCCTTGATCCTGGCTGTTGGTTTGTTAGTTTGTTTTGAACATTTAATGATCCAGCTGCCAGCTTTCAGTAACTGAATTGTATCATTATTGGAGAAATCTGGTTGCACTTTATTAGAGAAAACATCACTGTTTATACTGTTGTCCGGTTCCTCCCCTGTAATTTTTCCTATTATTGTTTGGAATAACACCCAAGTCTCTTTCACTAATAGCCTTTAAAAGATTTCTGTGTTCAGAATCAACTTCAAGGGGAAAAAAACCCAAACCTGTGGCAAAGCAGGGGGGATTTTTTCATTAAATATTAGGCATGTAGGTTGACTGTATTAATTTTAAATCATTCCTGTAATATTTTTTCCTTTCCTTTGACTCTTCAGATGCTCACATAATTTGCAAATCATTTTAGAGTGGATACAAAAGAAACATTAAATATATTAAAAACTGCATTTTAATAAAGTTGTCAATGTATAATACATATCCTGCAACTGAGAAAGAATGATAAAAAAGCAATAAAAAGGTAATATAGGCACAGAACTATTTAATAACTTGTAATGTTTTACAGTCTG
The DNA here is from genome assembly GCF_028500815.1 of Rissa tridactyla. Taxonomy (NCBI): domain Eukaryota; kingdom Metazoa; phylum Chordata; class Aves; order Charadriiformes; family Laridae; genus Rissa; species Rissa tridactyla. The sequence continues at coordinate 50,780,340 of NC_071467.1, forward strand.
ATAAAAATAAATGTGGTCTTGAAGCTGTTGGATACAGGTGTAAGAAATATCCTAGTCTGAGTTTAATATGTTTTAGCTATTTAGGAGTAGCAGATCTGTGTTGCTCATGTGCATTTGCTGTCTCCTTTGAACTGTAGGGATTAAGCTTGTGGGCATGTGTCTTTCTCATTTCAGATGGAGTGGATGTTGAGGATGACCCTACTTGCTCATGGCCAGCATCATCACCTTCTAGCAAGGACCAGACTTCCCCGAGCCATGGAGAAGGTTGTGATTTTGGTGAAGAGGAAGGAGGCCCAGGGTTGCCCTATCCATGCCAGTTTTGTGACAAATCGTTCAGCCGCCTCAGCTACTTAAAGCACCACGAGCAAAGTCACAGCGACAAGCTCCCTTTCAAATGCACGTACTGCAGTCGCCTCTTCAAACACAAACGGAGCAGGGACCGCCACATAAAGCTTCATACTGGAGACAAGAAGTATCACTGTAGTGAGTGTGACGCAGCGTTCTCTAGGAGTGATCATCTTAAAATTCACTTAAAGACTCATACGTCCAACAAGCCATATAAGTGTGCCATTTGTAGACGTGGATTCCTGTCATCCAGTTCTCTGCATGGTCACATGCAGGTTCACGAGAGGAACAAAGATGGCTCTCAGTCTGCTTCCCGGATGGAGGACTGGAAAATGAAAGACACTCAGAAATGCAGTCAGTGCGAAGAAGGCTTTGATTTTCCTGAAGATCTTCAGAAGCACATTGCAGAATGTCACCCCGAGTGTTCCCCTAATGAAGACCGATCTGCTCTTCAGTGTGTTTACTGTCATGAACTCTTTGTAGAGGAAACGTCTCTGGTGAATCACATGGAGCAGGCTCATAATGGTGAGAAGAAGAATTCATGCAGCATTTGCTCTGAGAACTTTCATACTGTGGAGGAGCTGTACAGCCACATGGACAGTCACCAGCAGCCAGAGTCATGCAACCACAGCAACAGCCCGTCTTTGGTAACTGTGGGCTACACCTCAGTCTCTAGCACCACTCCAGATTCGAATCTCTCAGTGGATAGTTCAACAATGGTGGAAACGGCTCCCCCTATACCAAAAGGTCGTGGAAGGAAGCGGGCAGCTCAGCAGGTGCCAGATATCACTGGTCCTTCGAGTAAACAGGCAAAAGTTACCTATAGCTGCATTTATTGCAACAAACAGTTGTTTTCCAGCCTTGCAGTTTTGCAGATACACCTGAAAACTATGCATTTAGATAAACCCGAACAAGCCCATATCTGTCAGTATTGTTTGGAGGTATTGCCATCTCTTTACAATCTGAACGAACATCTTAAGCAAGTCCACGAAGCTCCGGACCCAGCACTGATTGTTTCTACCATGCCTGCCATGGTGTACCAGTGCAACTTCTGTTCCGAAGTGTTCAATGACCTCAACACCCTTCAGGAACACATCCGATGTTCTCATGGATTTGCCAACCCTGCTGCCAAGGACAGTAATGCATTCTTTTGTCCCCATTGCTACATGGGATTTCTTACAGATTCTTCTCTGGAAGAGCATATTAGACAAGTCCATTGTGATCTTAGCAGTTCCCGCTTTGGTTCCCCTGTGCTTGGAACCCCAAAAGATCCAGTGGTGGAAGTGTATTCTTGTTCTTACTGTACAAATTCTCCAATATTTAATAGCGTTCTTAAACTGAACAAGCATATCAAGGAGAACCATAAGAACATTCCTTTGGCACTGAATTACATCCACAACGGAAAAAAATCCAGGGCCATGAGTCCCTTATCTCCTGTAACCATTGAGCAGACCTCTTTAAAGATGATGCAGGCAGTTGGAGGCGCTCCTCCTCGTCCTGCAGGTGAATATATTTGTAATCAGTGTGGTGCTAAGTATACTTCCTTGGATGGTTTTCAGACTCATTTGAAAACACATCTTGACACTGTCCTGCCAAAACTGACCTGCCCTCAGTGCAACAAGGAATTTCCAAATCAGGAGTCTCTGCTGAAGCATGTTACCATTCATTTCATGATCACCTCAACCTACTACATCTGTGAAAGCTGTGACAAGCAGTTCACTTCTGTGGATGACTTGCAGAAACACCTACTGGACATGCATACATTTGTGTTCTTCCGCTGCACCTTGTGCCAAGAGGTTTTTGACTCCAAAGTCTCCATTCAGCTACACTTGGCTGTGAAGCACAGCAATGAAAAGAAGGTATACAGATGTACGTCTTGCAACTGGGATTTCCGCAATGAGACTGATCTACAGCTTCATGTTAAACACAACCACCTGGAGAACCAAGGCAAAGTACACAAGTGCATCTTCTGTGGAGAGTCCTTCGGTACAGAGGTGGAGCTGCAGTGTCACATTACTACGCACAGCAAGAAGTACAACTGCAAGTTCTGCAGTAAAGCTTTCCATGCCATCATCTTGCTGGAAAAGCACTTAAGAGAAAAACATTGTGTTTTTGAAACGAAAACTCCGAACTGTGGGACGAATGGGGCATCTGAGCAGGTTCAGAAAGAGGAAGTGGAACTTCAGACCTTGTTGACAAATAGCCAGGAGTCCCATAACAGCCATGATGGCAGTGAAGAAGATGTGGACACATCTGAGCCTATGTATGGCTGTGACATTTGTGGAGCAGCTTATACCATGGAGACTCTCCTGCAAAATCACCAGCTTCGAGACCACAACATTCGACCTGGAGAAAGTGCTATAGTGAAGAAAAAGGCTGAACTCATAAAAGGGAATTACAAGTGTAATGTGTGTTCTCGAACATTCTTCTCTGAAAATGGGCTCCGAGAACACATGCAGACACACTTGGGACCAGTGAAACATTATATGTGCCCAATCTGTGGCGAGCGGTTTCCGTCTCTTCTGACTCTTACTGAACATAAGGTTACACATAGTAAGAGCCTGGACACTGGAAACTGCAGGATTTGCAAGATGCCCCTCCAGAGCGAGGAGGAATTTTTAGAGCATTGCCAAATGCACCCTGACTTGAGGAACTCCTTGACGGGGTTCCGCTGTGTGGTGTGCATGCAGACAGTGACCTCCACGCTGGAACTGAAAATCCACGGCACATTCCACATGCAGAAAACTGGAAACGGTTCTGCCGTGCAGTCCACGGGGCGCGCACAGCATCTCCAGAAACTGTACAAGTGTGCTTCTTGCCTGAAGGAATTCCGCTCAAAACAGGATTTAGTGAAACTTGACATCAATGGTCTGCCATATGGTCTGTGTGCTAGCTGTGTTAATCTCAGTAAAAGTGGTAGTCCAAGTGTCAACATCCCTTCAAGCAGTAACAGACAAGGCATGGGCCAAAATGAGAACTTGAGTTCCATTGAGAACAAAAGCAAGGCAGGGGGACTGAAGACTCGATGTTCTAGTTGCAATGTTAAATTTGAATCAGAAAGTGAACTCCAAAACCATATTCAGTCAATCCACAGAGAGCTTGTTCCAGACAGCAACAGTACACAGCTGAAAACACCACAAGTATCGCCAATGCCCAGAATCAGCCCCTCCCAAACTGAAGAGGTAACCCTTTTTTCTTTGCTCTTGACACCTTCCATCCTTTTGGAAAAAATCCCCCTTTTTTCAAGCTGTCTTGTCACTTGTCATGAAATGCTTAGGCTGAACCATATTACATTTCCATCCCTAGCCATTAGCTAGTAATTACTTGCTTCTTGATACGCCTTGCATCTTGGATTGAATTGTGCGGAATAGGACTAATTCCAGTCTCCCTAGGATATTGTCTTCTGTATCACTGAGGAGACCTATCTTCATGCCAGCACAACTGAGATTTGGAATCTTATTCTAGCTCCCTTACGTGCTGGAGTCCCCAGCTAGGAGTTGTGCTTACGGCAGAGAGCATTAATGACAGAGGAGTAGAATACAGTGAGCCAAAACGCTGGCATAAGGGGTGGATTTTTAAAAAATATTTGTGAGCAACAAATTGAGCAGTTTTTTGTAAATTGTGTTGTAGACATTCATTTTCCCCTCTGATAGCATATTTTGATTAAGTAGAAGCGCGACGCTAGCCTAAGGTAAATTGGGAAATCAGTACTTTGGATGCAATTCCTTGTTGTGTTTTTCTTTCCATTCCTGATGAACAACATTTTGATGTCACTGAAACACCTAGTGCCTGATGATTGAAATCCCATTTGTGCAGCATAACTTAGAAAGTGAATATCAAACTCTTGAAAGATCTCATCTGCTTCTTCAATCACCAGTGACCAAGTAACACCTGTATACGGGAGGCAGGGACGTCATGGAGTGAGGGAAAGCAATCATCTGTTTTATCTTCAGAAGCGTTATCAATAGAATGACTTAGAGTGAATATTTTGGACATGGTGTCTTGCATAATGACCCCATATGGATCAGGAAGCCTAAAAGCCACCAGAAACAAATGATAAGAAATAATAGCTTTTGTTTCAAGAAAGATTTTAGCCTGTAATGATACAAGCCTGGTGCAACCCATTGCTGTGAATGTGTATGGACAGAGAGCTGCTGCTCTTCCATCACCTTCCTTACTCCCTGTTTGCGAGGCCATCTGTTGGGTAAGAAATCCCTCAGTGTGTCATCCAACAGTGTTGTGCAAACTGGAGGGCATAAGGGAGGCAGAGGGGGAGGAGGGAAGATACACAAGGATATGTGGGCCAAGAGGTAGGTATTTGTGGAGTGACCAAGAACATAGCTGGAGATAGGCTGGGACAAGGCCACTGAGGCAGCATAGGGCCTGGAGTGCGAGGAAGAGGAAAGTGGAGCTGGGAGATGAGGGTGAAGTACCAGTCAGGATGCATCCACCAGGGAAGGGCCCTATAGTTTCATGACTTCTGCATCTCAAGTTTGCACGCTGTGGGGTGGTGGAGGACACCTGAGGAATGTGATGTGGTGTGAAGTTTATGGAAGGAGCAGGTTGTTAGACTAAGAACAGCAGGTCTAAGGAAAATCTTTTCAAAGATGAGGGAAAAGGAATGGCTCCCATTAGGTGTGGTTCTGGCCATCGATGGTCCTGTAGTACTGCTGCTGCGTGGAACCCACAGGGTTATCAGCTGCATGTTTTTGATAGAACCAGTGTCATCCAGGTTTCTGTTTCTACCATCTTTCCCCAAGTGACTACATAGAATCTCTCTTCCCAGTCATGTTGGAAGCCAATTCCTGCTACCTCAAGCACAATCAGAATCATGTGTGTTAAGACAGTTAACATGATAAGATGTTACCAACTTCTCTTTTTCTTGCTTGTAAACTAGACAAAAAGAGATCTGGAGGTCCTTTGTGGTGATACAAGGTCAGTTACCTTCAGTGTCACCAGTTAATCTTCTTGTACTTGGATCAGGTGTAATCAGAGTTCTTATGCGTTCTTCTGATTGGCATCATGTTCTTCTTCTTACTCCTTTCGATTTTTCTCTTAGAAATGTATTTAAGGTGAAAAAGCCCTTTAAACTACAGCAAGATTTGTGAATAGCATTTGCCTGCTTTCAAATCATCATTTGCCCCCTGCCCCCATTCAGAGCACGTAAACTGATTTTTCAGTGTCTATAGTTCTAGTCTCCACATAAGTAACGTAGACTTTCAGATTCTTTTCTCATGGGAAGCACAAAGCTATCAAGTTCCTGATGGAGCATTAGTACTTCTGGAAAGCGTAAATGCATGTTTGTAAAATCCTGAAAGATAATTTATTTTTCTAACAGATATTACTGGTTTCAAATTGTAGTGATGCAAGCATATAACAACAAGAATCAAAATTGAAAGTGCCAATACACAAATGTTTAACGCTATAGATTGGATGTCCAGGCGGAGGGAAATGAAAACGTAAGCATATAACACAAAGAGTAAAAACAAAATGGATTTCTAAAATTTCTAAAAAGTCAGTGGCTTTGCTACTCCACTGGAAGGGTACTTCTTGAATTGAATGGGATGTTGAAGACGGCTACTTAAACATGCTAATTTGGGGAAATTTTCAACAAAAAAAAAATCATAATATTAAGGAATGAAGGTTTAATTTGCATTAGTGAGAGTCATGTGGTTTGAGATTTCAACCTTTATATAAAGAACATTTCATTCCTAAGGCAAGAAAAATATGGAAACTAGTTGTCAGACCATTAGTAGTGCTGGATACCCTTTGTTATTCAGTAATAGATTACTATGGTAAGAGTACTAGAAAATATCCTTTTAAGATATAAGACAACACTAAAAAAAGTCAGTTCTGGCTTCTTTGCCAAGTATTCTCATGGTTGAACTAGAAAACTTCCCCTTTTAGCCTGTACTCAATAACGTCATAGGGTGCAATTACCTTAACATGGTATAATGTCATCAGCTGAGCTATCACCCGCTGAGCTCACCCTGCTTCCCAAGTGAAAGATGTTGACCTGAATCATCTTCACTGAAAGTTACCTTTCAGTTGGGATGGGAAATGATGGGCTGTGCTCATCATCAGTTACAACAACTCGAGGAACAAGTCAGAACTCATTAAGCCCATCATACTGCTGAGTCTATTACGCATAAGCTATCAAACAGGCTTAAACAGGCAGATTGTGAATAACTAGCTATTGAAAGAGCTCTAAAATTGGTAAATCTATAACTTATACTTTGAGCCTAATGAGATGCTGAATTCAGGTTGTAGATTTCTTGTAAAGATCTTGAATCATTGCAAGCACACTGTTAAGATAGGATAATAGTCTTGGTGATAGCTGATGTCTAAAAGTGTAGAACGAGGTCTGATATGGTAGTGAATTGTGAACTAGACATCAGTCCTTTTTCTGTCACTCATTTGCTTTGTTGACTCGGGCAAATCTACTTGAACATCTCTGCTTCATGTTCCTTATTTAGAAAATTAGATTGATGTTTCCGGAAAAGTGTGTTGCCATGCTTAATTGCAATACGTTTTTTGTATTGCACTTGGAAGATGAAAAGCAATGTTCAAGAGAAACTGTGTGGCCTTGCTTCTCTTGCTTTCTGCCTTAATATGCTGTCATTTGCCTAATGAGAGAACTCCTGGCTTAAACGAAGGTGTGCCCTCACTTCTTAAGCTTCACGACTTCTGTACATGCAGAATCATACCAGCATAACTGTGCAATGATAGTTATATTGTTAATTGCTTAGCTGGCAAGGGAGGAGGGAATGGACTCTAGCTTACACCAACAGTGTATGCTAGTGTATCCATATGTGCAACTGCACTCAGTTTGGGGTCCTGTTGGTAACTTCCAGAGTAGATGCTCAGCAAGCGTAATTGCTTCTGTAAGTAGCTTAAGTTATGTCTCACTTTGTTCCGTGAATGTGAAGCTCATGTGAATACTGTATTACCTGTGGCAATGCAGACAGTCCTTCATTAATAATACAAGAACACTCTGGGTTTTCTGGTCCTGAGACGAGAAGGAGCAGTGCAAGTACACTGCCAAATTACTGCAGGAATAAAGATGCTTATTTAGGTGTTGCAAAAGACTTGTAGAAACTCACTATAGTGGAGAGTATCAAAAATGCTGGACAAAGGAGAGAACTAGCAACTGTCACGCCAGCTGAAGAACAGAATGTGTGCATCTGGGGCTGCTCTTCTGTCCTGTTGTGGTTGTGTATGCCAGGATGGGCATGTCACAGCGGGGGACAATGGGCACATCACAGCACCATTCTGACGGAGCCGTGAAAGTGCAGACTGGCAATGAGCTCGTGGAGACGGGGTCACAAAATTCAGATGCTGCGGAGAGAGCTGGCAGCTCCTTGAAACTCAACTTATCCGACCTCAGATGAATCCAGAAATGGTATCACCCCGGGAGAAAGAGTGGAGCTCAGGTAGGTGTACTGTTTTATCATTACATTTTTTTTCTCTTTATTCATTGGCTTTGAATCTACCTTCTCTTACTATTCCTCCCCCCTTCTCAAAACACTGCCAGACTCACAAAGACAGAAAACAGAAACTGCCTTTTGAAGTAGCTGGTTTGTTTCAACAGCATGCACTGGCAGTCAGAGGCAGAAAGAAGAGAGAAAAGACTGTGAGCAACCCAGAAATGTTCCCAGATGCATGCTTTTGGCAGGGCAGGCAATAGCATTTTAGCAATATAAATCACTGTGCTTTTAACTGAAAAAAAATGCACTGAAATCAATACTCATGCATTTAATTGAAATACATAAAGAAATTAAAATAATCCTCCTCATCAGCAATCCAAGCTGTTCATTCTGACTACAGGATTTTTATGAATAAGCACATAAACTTGTAATGTAAACATAAGAAGTAGTGCCTTGGGTTTCCTGTCAGTGAATCCAGGCCCAGAACAAGTGATTTTCATGCTGGATTTTGGATACGGGGACAGAAAAAGGTAAAGAAGGTTTGTTGCTGGCACAAAGATTTGGCTTTGAAATAGTTTGAGGAACTAATCTGTAGCAAACATATTTTCTGCTTCTAGAGTTTCAGAATGAGCTCACTAAAAATACCATTTTTGTCTTCTTGAAGCCTTTTGACTTTGTTTTCAGGAAAGTATTATTTAAGATGTGACCATATATATTTTTAGGAAGGGCTACCCTGTTTTTCTTGCCACAGTAGGCCACCTTCACATTACACTATGCTCTAATTTCTGGTAGTACCACTGCCGTGGAGTGGCTGACAAGATACAGGCTTAAGCATTTCTGTTCTCTTTGTCTTTATCCATTCAGTAGCGAGCTATCACATAGAGTCCTCTCTGAATTTAACAAGGATGGTGTTATTTATTATCTTGCTGTAAGTCCTGCCAAAGTAAAGCAGCACACTTCCCACCTTTTCACACACACCATGAAGTCAGTCTGTGAAATCCCCATCTGTTGGCTGGAGGCTGCTGAACAGAAGCAAGAGGGATAATTGTAGAGTGTTTTCTTAGTTTCCTGTCCACTGATCATTAAAATCTAATATGATTTGTCTGTCTTGTTATTTATCAGGGGCTTCAGAGGGGGAATTTGGAGAAGCACCTTCTTCACACCTGTGGAAAACTTTGCACGAGAGGAAGAAAGGATAACATGTTCTCCAAAGTTTTCAAGAGCATCAAACCAAGATGGCTGTGAAACAATGCAGTCGGGGGAATGCCTGCTTGAAGAAAGGCAGAAGAACTGGAGAGGGATGCAGGAATGTGGATGAAGACCTTAAGCATCTCTAGAGAGGGCAAATAAAGATTCAGCAGAGCTTTGTGAGACAAAACATCCTGACATATATGGTCCAACAGGTCAGCTGTACAGCCCACTGTCCTCATGGGGCTTTCCCTGTAGATGTGTCTGCTGGCCAAGTGACCAGGGTAACATGCCACAATTTCTCTTCTGCGTAGCCCCAGTGGAAAATCAGAATAGTAATGAGTATTTGTATTCTGACCTCAGAATTGTATAGGAACAACAAGAAATTTCCCCTGGCTTTCTAGCCTGATTATCTTGAGGAACAAGACATGGGAAATCATGGCATGTTTCTTTTTGGCTGCTGGTTTGCATACCTCTAGAGAGTTCTCTCTCTTCCCCCTCTTACTTTTGGACAACTCTTGGCCAGTTTCAAGAAAAAGTTCATAGATGAATAAGAATCTCAAAGCCTATAAAGTTTTTACAACATTTGGGAAGAGAGGTGACCTAGCTGATGATAGAATCCAGACAGGAAAGAAGCCTTTTAGAGATCCAAACCAGGAAGATGGCTTTAACTGAAGTTCACACCTGGTTTGTATGCAGAAGTCAGTCAGTCACAAGAAATGAAGCTATAAGAAACCATGATCTGTTCTTTGTGGTGCTCAAAGACCAACTGCTTAAGTGACTCTAAATGTTTTGAGAAGTGTTTTTTATCACTGCTTAATAAAGTTGATATATATAATGTGTGTATTATTTGTCTTATAACACCCACATTTGTTACTCTGTCATCAGGGAAATAAAATGGGCTAACCATTAATTTAAAATGAATGCGTAGACCTACTACTGCCTGTTTCACAAAGTTGTACAAAATGAACATAAATCAACCACCTGATATATAGCACCTTGTTAAAGAGTCCTCTTCTTTGACGTCCCATAGCTCTGTGATGGCTGGTAATTGATCTTATGCCTGTTTTGTTTAAAACCCTTAGATGCTTTTTCCTCCTGCCAAACCCATCTTTCATTTATTCCATTTACTGCATTGTATGTACAATTTATTGTATAAAATGCAACCTGTAGATATGACAGCATAAATGTGTCTCCTGTTAACATCCATCCTCACCATGGGACATTTCAGGACAAGAGGCAGCTGGCACAAATCAAAACACAGGAGGTTCCCTCTGAACATCAGGAAACACTTTTACTGTGAGGGTGACTGAGCACTGGCACAAGTTGCCCAGAGAGGTCGTGTCTCTTTTGAGATACTCACAAGCCATCTGGACATGGTCCTGGGCAACTGGCTGTAGGTGGCCCTGCTTGAGCAGGGGGGCTGGACCAGATGACCCTTCAGAGATCAACCTTAACCATTCTGTGGTTTCCACCATGCTTTGGGCCTACCTACCAGGTGTACGTTGATGTTATCCTCTTCTTCCTTGGTGGTTAAACCTTTGTTCCTCGTATATGGCTTCGTAAGTCAGGGAATAAAAGGGTGGGGCCTCTCCTGATACTGAGCATCTCAGTACAGTCGTACCAGTAACAATGTGCAAATCTGGGAAAAACAGCCCTTGCCTGCAGTTTTTATTAGAGGCCTGAACTTCTGAAGATTAAAACCTCACATGCATTCATTGATCATTTTGCAATGCCTGTGAAATGCCTCTGAAGAGTGACTTAAAAATGCAGCCACTTACAAATATGGCCATTTAAAAGTTGCTTGCCGCTTGTACTCAAAACCAAGGTTGGAGGTAGGAGTGAAGGAGGCTACTTGTCCCCTTCAATCATGCTTCCACAGTTTTGTATGCTGTGTGGGACGGAATTCCTCTGTTTCTTACCATTATCGAGATTCAACATTCTGTGCTAAAAGGCACACCTAATGGCTTTTTATATCTGGAAGGCCACCTCTTCCTCTCTACATTTTCCGATAGGAAGCGGGGTGTTCACCAACAAAGAACAATCTGAGACCCCAAGCTTCCAGATTTCCTTTCATACTTGTTTTCGTGCTCGTTCAGCAGTCCTCTCTTTGGTTTCTGCTCTGATGGCTGGAATAGGTTCAGTGCCGAACTCTAGGAACATGGCTGTCTGCATACGAAAATCTTGCAACCATCACTGACAGTGGCCAACTTGCAGTTGATCCTGTTCTGCTGCTTGGTGCTTCTTTTGTAAGCCTAGTCAGGGAATGTCTGCATCACCTGATGATTTTCCTAAACTACCTGTCTTAACCATAGCTCCTCAGTTTTCTTATATTCCTTACTTTCACAGCTGGTAGTCCATGTGATGGGGCTCTGACCAACCTGATCTAGTGGGAGATGTCCCTGTCCATGGCAGGGGGGTTGGAACTAGATGATCTTTAAGGTGCCTTCCAACCCTAACAATTCTATGACTCAATGGTGGTTGACGTCCTGCAAACCTAGAAGTGTGACATTCTGCTTATGAAACAAATTCTGCAATCTCTTTTTTCTGATAGGGAAATGGTAGACTGAAACCCTGTGCAAAAAGAAATGAGCTTATTACAGGATGTACCTAAGAGGAACCACAGGAATTTTAAGAAGTAATGTGAAAGTAAAAGATTATGAAATGGGACAGAGGGAATTCTGGGAAGTTCCCTTAATTCCCATAGAGGAAAGCAAGTATGTCTTCACAGGAAAAAACGGCTGTACACAAATCATTGTGGAAAGCGTTGAAGACTGGCTCAGCAGAGTGCTTGTTTTGCTGGTACACCACTTCCTTGGGCAGCTGCGCTGCCCCAGCGGAGGTTTTTCCAACTGGGCACACAGTCAAGCATCATTGCAATGTCAGCAGCTGTGTGCCAGCTCAGATGCTACCAGTATATTCGTTAACATTGATGTGGCCTAAGAGTATCCATGCAGGGTAGTACTATAATTACAGCAGTATGATAGTAGAACTATGTTTGTGGCATATTTCGTAGCGTAGGCAAGCCTTTGTAAAACCCCAGTCTTGCCAGCGTTATCATGTGAAGCCTTCATTTGTGAAGTCCCATTGACTTCCCCAAGTGCGGAGCTAATTGCATGAGAAGGATCTAAGGGGTTTAATCCTTCTCCTGATACTTCAATGAAAATTAATTTCTTATATATTATGTATGAGTAATATATTTCTGTTTGTACATTAATATTAATGTTGCATATTTTTGAGCACAAGTTCTATTCTGTAGGATTAAATTATCTTGGTAAGTAACAGCCCAGAATTCTGCAGGAATAAAGGTTGAGTTGAAAGTGGACAATTAAGGACCAGGGGAGGGTCCAAAGTCACACTTTGGAAAGTGAAATTAATCAGCATTAATTTTCCATAGTGTGGGAGAAAAGTGGTTTTAGTGTTGAAGTCAAACAAAATAAGGTATATAAAAAGCCCTCAATTTTGCCTTTCTGTCAAAATACAGAGAGCTTTTACAAAATTTGTGATGGAGAAAAGAGACAAAAGAGTATTCTCTTGTGCGTACTTGCAAACTATTAATTTTATTGGGCTACATCTGTTACTGATTGTTGGTGAAGAAAATAGTGGCTTTATTGAGTGACAGTCTGTCTCAGTATGCCTTTTTTAAAACAAAGGAAAAAAGCAACTTTAGAAAGAAAAAAGTCTATCAACTTACTTAGAATACCAGCCTTTTGCATCTCAGGCCTGCCAAGTCATGCTCTACTGCCTGCGCTTTGATGCCACGTCATCTGCAAAATTATCAGTGCAGTCTTGATCGTAGTTTCTCCTTAATGCCCGTAGCCACCCGGCTGCTCTGATACGGGGATGCTGAATGTTAGGATGCCTCTTGATGGGTTAGCAGCTCTCTGGCTTCAGAGGGTCTCAGGTTGGCAGCCTTTGATTTCAAGTGCAGTGTAGGGAGGCAGAAAGAGATGGGGATGCTGACAGAAAGTTCAGTTGCTGACACAGCCAGCCCCGGATTCCTGAGCTCTGCTCAGCACATACACTTGCAGGGCAAGGTACCCAGCATCAGGCCCTAGGATAGAAAGACAGAAAGAAGTGTGTTTGTTTTTCAGATCCTAAATCAAATCCACAGTACTTAAAGCTGTTTGTACTCATAAACTATGTAAACCTGATACAAAGTAATTGAGAGAAAATAAATATACAGCCACATGCTGCCAGGTTTTAGAGTCACTTTTCTGACAGGTACCTCACTTCAGTACTGAGTTTCAAAGACCTGGAGAGAGTTAAAGGATTAGAGAGCTCGAAGGGAAGAGATGCAATTTTTGAATGGTTCTTTCTATGTGGGTATGTGAGACACTGCAAGCTAATGCACTTCATCAGCCAGGGGAAGGAAAGGTTTGTAACTAAGAAACATTGAAGACAGACGTGATTAAATGCAGAATCCAGAATGTAAAGGTGAAAGACAGAACAGCAGACCAGACCAGAGAAGGAGGGACTGCTAGAATGAACATTTGTATTTCTGACTCAATGCATTCTGTGTATTAAAGCAATAAGTAACCATTCTATAATGAAAGAAATCAGAAAAAAATGATGTTTTTCTCCTTTTTTTGTTTTGCTTACCTTATGGGATTGATTATATTCTTTCTCTAGGCATGTACACTCAGACCCCATTACATTTAACACCCTGCTAAACAAAAGCAGAAGAACAGAAAAATCCTCATAAAATCATTATGAGTGTGTTTTTAAAAGTAATCAGGAAATACTAATTAAAGGGTGTTGTGTGAGCAATGAGAAGAGTTAGCAATTAGTCAGTTCAAAAAAAATGCAAGATGACAGTGCCCCATAAGCAAGATAAATAGCTAACTATGCAGTGAAACTGGCTAACATATGCTTAGTTTTTTAAGAGCTTAAGGTTGACAAAATAAGCATCCAGGAAGATAGAAAAGAAATCCTCAATTAAGGTACTGTCAAAAATAATCTGAGCTATGATGAAAAATGGCTAAATGGATAAATAAGCTGGGACCGTGGTTGCTCTTGTGCCTCATGCAGGGCCAAGCACACTGCTAACTCTTAATAAAATAATGATGTAAAAAATCAGCTGGCAGCATTAGGTGTTAGCACTGGCAAGTTGTTGTAGTTAGTGTGCAAGTTTTAACTTGGTTTTGCATGTGATTTATTGGAAGCTGTTCACTTTCTCTTGTCAGGTTACCTTTCTGTTGGTTTAACAGGTTCAGTTAGCTCCACCCTGCATTTAGCGTGAGGGGAACTGAGTGAACGATTGTCTGGGAGAGGGGAATTAGAGGATGTGGGAGGTGTGGCATCACTCTCTGGCAGCGGCAGGTTGTCTCAGTAGTGTCATTGATCCATACCCTCGGTCTGTGCTGAAACAGAGGGGGAAAAGCCTTGAAAGTCCCCTTTACTGGTGTGACAAGGGTAAATAATGTACCTAGGTGTAAACAGGAGGTTATTGGTATGGTAACAGGTATACACATCAAAGCCATTTTTGGTAGTGCATGCAAGAGAGGTGTGAGTGTAGAATAAACTAGGGATGCCTGCGAGACTGTAGACGTGGTGCATTAGAAGCTATAAGACATTTTTTTGGTTATTTCATATAGGGAACAAGTAGGGTATACAGGAGATCCAGAAACGGTATATGTGATCAAGGAAACCCATACTGTTGAAAAAATGCTTTGTCATGGAGCTTGTAGCATATCCTCCCCGTGGAGAAGAATGAAGTATGGATTAGGTATAATATAATGGAATACAGTATACAAAAAGTAGCTTACAAACACAGGAAAATATCCATCCCAAATTTCTCAGAGAAAGGAGCTGAAGATAAAAAAAAAACATTAAGCAGATAAATTTACAGTCTTTTAAGAAGAGGTATCAATAGCCTGGGAAAAGGCTACTAAACAGACATTTAACAGGGGATGTAAGGATTATGCATGAAATTACTAGTTTGTGAGCTTGATTTAAACAGTGAGAAACATGAGAGAAAGGCTAATCAAAGACATGATAGAAGAACACCTAGAAAGTTTGGATTTAATGAAGGATAGAGGGCAAGGATTCACAGAGGGAGGACCATGCTTAAAATTTTCAATAAAGAGTATTTTGAGAGAGTAGCCACAAGTGCTGA
The DNA here is from genome assembly GCF_028500815.1 of Rissa tridactyla. Taxonomy (NCBI): domain Eukaryota; kingdom Metazoa; phylum Chordata; class Aves; order Charadriiformes; family Laridae; genus Rissa; species Rissa tridactyla. The sequence continues at coordinate 50,795,418 of NC_071467.1, forward strand.
CAGAAAAGCCTATAAACATGATTTACCAGGTTTTTAGCAAAGCTTTTGAAACAGTATAGCACAAAAGACTAATCTGTTGGGTGAATAAGTATGGCATAGGGAGAGATACTTTGTTTGATTAAAAAAGAAAAGAAACACTAACTTGGGTATGGAAAGTATAGGAGTCTTGTGAATTGAAGCAGGTTAGGTTGGAGCAGTGTGAATAATGGAAAGCCTTAAGAATCATTATTTGCACCAATTTTGTTGAATTTATGCAGCATATCAGTAGTCTGGAAGAAAGAATAAGTAGTAAGGTGATGAAATTCCCCGATAGTACAAAACTGGGGAAATGTCAGAACAAAATAGGCAGGTCATAAAATTCTGAATGACTTTGACAAGGAGGTGGAGCATGGGCAGATAAGTAGCATATGCAGTTCATTTTCAACTAATATAATGAGGCTAGGGAACAGAAAAAGAAGAAAGTATGGATACCTCAGACAGTCACAGGGCACAGAAGGCTGCACAGAAGGATTTTCTGCATACTTCTGAATAGAACTGTAAGTCCTCTGGTAGAGTTGTTTTACTTTGTGTATAAAAGCAAATAAAATTCTGGACACAGAATTGAAGTACCAATTGAAAGACCATATTCTTGGGCTGTTCATAAAAGCAGCAAAGTCTCATTTGACATGACATGGACACTTTGGGCACCTTTATAGAGAAGAAATTCTGAAAACTGGAAAGTGACAAGTGAGGATCAGGACAATAACTGAAGATCTAGGTGACGTTAGTTATTCAAAAGGTTAGAGAGACACATGCATATGCTCTGCATGGATTGAAGGCCCAATCCAAAGCTCATTAAATGTCGTCAGAGAGATGCTTTGCATGCTGGAAGGCTTTAAATTGGTTCTGAAAACAGAAATGCAAGTGAATAGGGGTGCAAGAGGCAACCGGATTGCCCAGTGCTCTTGTGAGACACCTAGTCCAAGCAGTTGCTCTTCTATGACAATTTTGAATGGCCCCAGGAATGACTTGGGCCTCAGATTTGCAGTCAGCGTGTAGGAGACAAATTGACACTTACGTTCTTGATGGGGATAGTGAAGGACTGTGGGCTTGTTTATTGAAGAGTTTTTGTGAAAAGATAAGGCCACAATAATACAAGAAATAAAAGGAAAAAGTTAAACCACTTTCTTAATCCCATCTGATAATGCACGTGTCATGCTCCTCTGGAACAATTGGAAGTTTTGCAACAAGGCATAGTATGCCTTCTCCAGGTACTATACTGTTTCTGTCTGAGTCCATATAGGAAATGCACTGGTAAGGGTCTTCTGTGGCCCATCTTTGCTGATATGAAATTACTCTGTAACAAGAAATGTGCATCAGCTTGTGTTCGTATTTGGAGGGGAGAAAGAGAGTCTTGTCGTGCTTCTGCCTCTTGCAGGAGGCTGACAGGTGTCCTCTGGCAAATGCGGCGGTGGCATTTTAGGGTGTAAGTGCCCTCAGCTGTCCACCCTTCATCATAGTGTGGAGCTGATATGGCCTCGGCTGTGGGCTGGAGCAGCAAGACCTGGGTGCCCGCTCTGCCCTGACGAGTCCTCCATAGGCACAGGTGACTCGGGCAGAGGGACAGGGAGCTCAGCCAGCGTTCCTTGCTGCAAATGGCTGCAGCAAGGCAAGGCAAGGATGGCTGTGACAGCCTCGTGCTTCCTTCTCTGTAGAGCTGTCTTGTATCACAAAGGGCTGGAGACACTCAAGAGAGATTCAAATGCCTCCTTGGGTCACAACCCAATTTTTCTTCTGTGCTGTGCTATACAAGTGCTGCAAGGCTTCTTCCCCAGCTATCCAGGCAAGGGACATGGATCTGCAGTACCCCAGGGCTCATTTCTGTCTTATTCCCCCAAGTTTCCCCTTTGAGGGAACACAGTGTGAGGAAGTTTCCCCAAGGATCTCACCCCGGTAGGGAATTGGGACCAGCCATGAATCATGTCAGGACCCAGGAGCTCCTGTGAGCAGTTACGAGTCCCGTGGTTCTGACAACGCTTGTAAGACTAAGATGTAACTTGCAGTGAAAAAGGACTTCTTTAGAATGCGAAACATATGGAAATAAGTATGTGGTTTTTGTTCAACGTGGGGTGAAAATGACTGGGTTTGATCATTTGCAAATCTAAGAGTAAATGGAGTTTACTGAGTTTGCTTTTAAAATAAAAACTTAACCATGCACAAGTTTAGACGCTTTGAGATGAGTGTGTGTTTAGCTAATAAAAGTTGATGTCAACATTTTAGAATATGTTTGGAAACAAAAAAGAACTAGTGTTTGATCAAGCAGCAGTCGCAAAAACATTCTTCCCTTCATGATAAAAAGAAAACCTCTGTGTGTGATTCTGCAAATATGTCAGATCATTTTGAAGAGGCTAGTAAGTGCTAGTAAATTATAATTTTTTTGTTGTTGTCAAATGACTTTATTTTTTGGCATTAGACTTCAAAAAAACCCCCAACCTTTATATGTGTTGTCGTTATGTACATCAGTCATAATTTTGCCGACAATTCTTGACATGCACTCTGCGTTGCTGTGCTAACAAGAGAAAAGACCAGCCATTAAGTTTATGTTTCTTTGTTTTTGAACAAAGTCACATATCAGGAATAATGCTAGGGGTATGCTAATAAACAATATATAGTGCCAGTCATCAGGGAGTAAGAAATATTTTCTAACTAGTTCTAAAGGGAAACAATGTTTTAAAAAAAGGGAGAGTGATTGTTATTTATGCAATATTGTTGTTCTATATGTCAGCATCAAAAAGCATCTTGTAAAGAGCTTAGCATAATAAATCATTGATCGTGACTGTCATTATTTAGAGGTCTTTGATAGATCTAGATGTAGTGCAGTAAGGTTAAATTTACCAACATATAATAGGAGATCCTTAGACTGAATCTGAATTTCTACCACCGTTACCGGTATTGTCACAACAACAGAAAAGAGAAAAAGCGTTGTATCTTTTAAAACAGCAGGCTTTACAAATCGTAACTGTAAAACTAAGTCAAAGCAGATTTGTTTTCTGGTTGCCCATTGATTTTGTTTGTCATAAGGATTTAACTTGGTTACATTTCAGAAAGCTAGAGTTGATTTAAATGAAAAACGGCAAAAAGGGCTTATGATTGTTTCCACTGAGAAGCAGTGCAACACATTTTGTTATTGTCATCAAGAAAATTAAAATAGTCTCTGTGTATGAGAAGCAATGGGAGATTGGTAAAGAGGAGCCCACAGGAACACTTAATTTCAGAGTTGACTTTGATTTGTCACTAATTTTTCAGTTAACTTGGTAAGACAAAATGGCATATGTTTGAAAAGTCTTTATAGTCCTGCCTACAGGCTTGAAACAGAAGGATACTTAATGGATGGGCACCTTATCTGTCTGGGACAGGGCATCTAAATGTAGATGCTGGTAAAAGCAAGTCTTTAACGATGTTTAGAGTCAGGGAATATATATATATATATAAATAAAAATAGTATATATACACATATTTTAAATATATATATTTTAAATATAATCAATAATATTAGCTGCATAAAACTCTTCAGAAGTTAAATATATACAGGACAGGCTGTGTTTTTGATGCACATTATCCATTGAACCCTGCTTCTTCCCCAACTAATATATATGAAATCTGCAATTTACTATATCTGTGCCAGCTTTTTGTGACTTTACATTCTTTAAAAAATATATGTTTTTCTTTCTTTTTTTTTTTCTTTTTGCTGATGTAGGCAAGGTGCCTGTGGCTGTACAGAAAGATAGGTGTCTCTTGAGTTACTGCTTTGATGTGGCAGTTCAGGGCTTACCTTGCCTTCATTGCATCTTCAAAACAACAATTGAGCTCTCCAGGACTGTTACCTTAGGACATGAGTCCTTGATACTACAATTATGCAGTTGAATAATTTTATGAATCTGACTTGTCTCATTAGATGCCTGGATAACCGCAGATTTTAAGTCTGATGATGAAAAACCAAAATCTTACTTTTGAATATGCTCTTAGTTTTCACTTTTAAAGCGATGCTTTCCAATATCAAATCTCTGGCCAATTCAGGTGAAGAAAAATAAAAAGAGAAAGTACAGTCACATTCTTGAAATGTCTTGGACAAGTGATATACCTTGTATAAAAGTGAAATAGCAGATCTTTTTTGAAAGACACCAAAGACATAAATGAAAAATTTTTCCTGTGCACCAAAGAGAGCAGAGTGATGCATTTCCTAGTTTATAGTGAAATTTGATCTGTATACACCATGATTTTTAAGTAAGTCAGCCCCAATCTAATGTGGCCAGAAGGACTGCTCTCTGGCTAGTTTCCAGCCAGCCTTCCCAGTTTTAGTACAGGCTTGCCAATAGATATTGAAGCAACTGCCCGGATACAGTAACCGTTTGTCCAGACTGGTAGGGATTTTTCCCTTCTTGAAAGATGGCACCCTGATGGACCGTTTAAAATGTACAGTGCAGAGGAGATTCTGCAGCCCAGTTGAGAATGAGGGAGAGGGAGAAGCAGATTTCTGATTTCTGTGTTCTTTTCCTGGCTTGTCCCCAGTTCTGTAGAGGGCCTAATCCACTGGTATAAAATGAAGGATTCATATTGATTTCAGTGTTGTTTTGGATCACATCCCACATATCCTCATTGCATTTTGCCTACCATTAATATAAAGCTGGTGTTTTAGCAATACTGGTCTGTCCATGGAGTTAGGACGCTGAAAAAAACCCAATCTCTACAGAATTTCAGGAAACTCAGATAAAAGGTACTACAGAACTGCAGAGTGTTATTTTTTAATATTAATAATTAAGCCTTAATGAAAACACTGCTGGAGAGCTTTTAATGACCACTTTGAACTCAGTATTTTGAGTTATAATGAAATGGTGCCAATTGTATGTTTCAGTAAATTTTATCTACCCTTGTTTCTTTAGAAGAAGACCTACCAGTGCATCAAATGTCAGATGGTTTTCTACAATGAATGGGATATCCAAGTTCATGTTGCAAACCACATGATTGGTAAGTGAAGCACTAAAACTTCTCAAAGACAGATAGCCATTTCTCTTACTCATTATCATCATTGCCTCTAAAATTAAACAGAGTTAAGGAGAAATTAATTGTGCATCCATCAATGATTAACCTAGGCATGATTGATTTTTTTATTCATATTATTAGACTTGATAAAGCATTAGCATATTTTATTTTCTGCAAGGGCTAGTTTAGACTTCTGCAGAGAATTATATATCCACTGCCAGTCAAAACACAGGTGATTAGCAAATTAAACTTCTAATCATTTTTGCATTATTGAAAACAAACTAACAAGAATGGTTAATGAACTGGATGTTAGCTTTCCGTAGAGTTTTAGACAGGTTTTAATTTCAGAAGTTATTATGGTAATGACACTACTGTGTACTTCTCAAGCACCTTGGTACCAGCATCAAAACTGGCGAGTTTTTGTCGTTAGGAACATAAATAATTCAAATGGCCATAAAATAGTATTGTTTGTTGTGTTTGAGCAGTCTGGAAAAAAATCCTGCGTGTATCTGTATACAATTAAATACTATCATTTATTTGAAAAAACAAGGAATTGTAGTATTCAGTAATGGAATCTGCTTTTTAAGGTACAAGCATTTTAAAAAGTCTTTTAGGATTCGTGATTCCAAGCCTGGCTTGATGTTTACAAGGCTGTTACAGTTGTAAATTGGAAAAAAAACAAAAGCTGCTTTTTCTTTGATATTCATATTTTCCTATTATTTGCTTATTCCCCTAGGATTACCCATAATGTTTTCAGTTTGGTAACCACTCAGTAATAGCACTAAGAGTTCTATCAGCCAATTAAATTTATCAAGCACATCATTTGCCCGCTAATAAGATAACATTGCCAGGGTTGTCTCGTTTCGTTTTTAGCCTCTTTTTCAAATTTCACTTTTCAGGACTGAGATTGATACCATTGATTTTATACTCCTGCTTCCTTTACGCTGTTTTTCTTGCTATAATAATAGAAAAGCATGCAAAGCACAAACCAAACGATATGGTAGAAAAGCCAGTAATTACATATCCAACAGAACAAAATATGCTGGGTTTTTTCATTTTACAACTTAAAAATAGTTTGATGCTTGTCTTTTTTTCTGTCAAGGTAAAATGCAGATTTCTTCCACGAGCACTAGTAATTTGGCCGCACCGTAAAACAGTTACCTACCAAAACTTAATAGCCCATTTTTTCTGGGTACTTTATTAATAAGTTTTAATACATTTAGCGCATGAACATTTTATATACTTTTCATAAAAATGAATAAGTGCAACTGACAAGCTGCTTTTGTAAAGGAGCGGAGTGATTTTCCTGTTGGATTAAGCCTTAGTTTTGATATTTTGTGTCTTTGTGGAGGAGATAATTTGAACTGCTTCACAGTATTCAATCTGGGTCAGTAATGTGGAATTTAAAAGTAGGTTATTACCAACAACAGAACTCACCATTTCTGCTGTTTTCTTTGAATCCAGTGTTTGACTTGTTCTTAATTGCAGCATACAGTGACACTGAAATGTGACAGGCAATATGGTCACTGTGCATAAGGGATGATGCTGGAATGGCAGAGTGGTGTGTTTGCTTGCCACCCACTTCCCAAGTGCCTCACATTTTCAGAATAGGAGCCCACTTCTTTCATGAAATACTTAGATTTTCTTTTTTTTTTTCCCTCTATTTTTGGGATGAGTTTTAGTAAAGGTTCAGAATGGGAGGGGAGAAAGGAGGACAGAGTCGGTAAAGCAGGACAAATCCAGTTAGCTAGCTTCAGCTTGCAGATCTGAAAAGACTGAAATTTTCTTAAACTGAGCTATTAGCTGCCCGTGTTTTATTTCTAAAGGCTGGATGAGGTTGAATGCGAAAGAGGATCTTTAAAAAAATATTTAATTGTTTTGTCTGTGTTGTATCTAATCATGCATGATATTGCTTCATGACATAACCATAGTGACACAGATTTAAACGTGCTTAATATAAAAATCTTCCCAGTGAAATAAAGAAGGAGCTTGCAAAACATGCAGGGAGATTTGCTGGTCATGCTTGTGGTAATCTGTGTTCAGTGGAAGATTCTTATCTATCTGCACTGCCAGACTTAACAGTGCAGTTCCTAATGATGTAGCCTCGATTAAGCAAATGCAAGGGCATTTTGTGTTGGGGTGGACTGAAAGGAATATCAACGTTCCAGAGAGTTTTGAATGTGACCTCGGAATCGAAGCACAGGGAAAAATAATTTCTGATCTCCAATTCTGTTAGCCTTCTCACCGCTAATTGGATTTTTCCTTAGCTATCTTTCTAATTTCACTCTCCCCCCTCCCCTTTAATTTATATCATTGTTCACAGGCCTTTTTCCAAGACCATACTCTGTCTAGAGAGAAAGGTTCAAGGGGTGACATCAAGCTATTTAAAACTGGCCTTAGTTTATGTGCAGCTGTAGGTAGGCTTGTAGTGTTCATACACAATGCGGAAAACATGCACACAAATACATTTGTGTGAATATATATAATACACAACCCTTATATATACCCAAAGATATCTGTGTACATATCAATATGTAGATTGAAAAATATATTAGATAAAACACTTAAGTGAATATTGACTTGTTGACACAGCACGTTTACCAAACAAAACAAAAAAAAAGGGTTCTCAAACATGTTGGTCCCTCCGTTTTTTACGTGTATCGGATAAAATATGTCTTCTTGACCTGCTTTCCTAGTAGGAGATTGGCAGAACAAGATGTAGTGTCTTCACTCCTCTGGGGAAGGGGAAGTGAGAAAGCTTTGGGAAGAGAGAGAGAAAAAATAAGGACTTTAAATGAGAGGGAGAGGGAAGGTAGTCTGGGAAGGCAGGCATTAAAAGTCAAACAGTGTGATAATCCCTAGATCAAATGTAGAGGCAATAAATGCCTTTTACAGACATCATCACACGGTGTCAGGAACCGTTATTTCCTCTCATAGTAAAACATTAGCATTATCTGTGTGTAGTGTCTTCTTACTTGAAGGACTCCATATTCTTCATTCAGGCAAAAGAGAAAGGGGGAGGCAGCTGGGACATGGGACAAACAAGAAGGTGGAAAGTTGTCTGCCAAACTCCACTCGGAAATGGGTGGGAACCACTGATAGAGATACGTGCTCAGCCAGCTGAGGGAAATAGTTGCTACTCACCATCTTTTTAGCATTTTGGAGCCTAGAAAAGTTGATGGTGTCCCATCTAATTACTGTGCCCCTCGAACGTGATCCTGGGATGTAAACTGAGTTCATGTTGCTAGCATCCACAGAGAGAAGTTGCATTATGGAAGGTCACTGAGGCAAAGATATGTTTATAAAACCCCAGTGTGAAACTTAGACTTTTAAATAAGGCAACTGGAATTACTTTGTTGGCTAAAATAGCTCCACTGAGGGTAGGTATTTTTAGGTTGTGTGTATGTGTGTGTTTTTGTCTAATCAAATATAATCTCAACTAGACATTTAGCAGGGGAAGAGGGATTAGAGGCTATTTGAAAAGCCTCTTACTCTTCTTTGTTAGGAGAGTATATAGTGTTTTTACAGATTTTATTATACATTTCAATCAATTGAACAAGAGGGATCATGCCACCTAATGGAAAATAAAATCTGCAGATGACCCAGTGAAGTGTAACCTTAAGTATCTCTGAAAACAATACAATTTAAATTCATTATTATACAAGTTATATATTAAAAAGATGTCATAGGGATGGCTTTCCTCGGTAACTACATGTTCATTACTTCTAGAACTTCCCATTTTAAAATGGTTCTGCAACCTTTAATTGAGTCTTCCCAACATCTTTGTGATGGGACAGGGCCATAAGGGTTTTCCATTGAATAGATGAGGACAAAGGGGCAAAGAAGTGGAATTCCTTGCTTGCGTTAAGTGAGTGAAAGTTCAAGAGTTCTGACTGCCAGATCTGTCTGCACATTTCTAGACACTGTGCTTAGTCAAGCAATGCCTGTGTTTGCTTAAACTACACACTGATTCAAGCTTAGGTTAGGGGATGCCAGCAGACAGAAAGCAAGACGAGCTGTGGACTTTTTTAAATAGGCCCTCTGTTTAGGCGTTATTTTGGACCTAGATGTAAGTATGTACTTTTATTTGGATAATCATGAGGATGACTGCCAAATGAAAACATGTTTGCCGGTGTGTGTATTGAAATTTGTTGGTAAAACGATTTCTCAGCTTTTGAGTGGAAAAGGAGGAAACGAAAATCCAGGCGTGTTTCATAGGGGTTTAAGAAGTGCTGGCATAAATGGTAATTCTTCAGATGCCTTCTTTCTTTTATCTTTCCCTCCGGGTGGAATACGTAGCATTTTTAGCAGCTTTCTTTGAGAAAATTCTATTTCTGGGTGCATGGTGTCTGTGGAAAAGAGGGAGGCTTTCTGGCATCCCTTTGTTTTCATCACATAGTTTACAGTTGGCATTTGACCTGAGAGGGTAGGAAGAGAGTCTGCCATTGTGTGTGTTCTGTTTGCTGCACTCCACTGCTCCTCCTATTATTTTCCCTGTTATTTTAAGCAGACAAGCTAAACATTGTTTTTTCTTCCACTGATTCCTTTACATCCGTAGCATCTGATGCAGTTCAGTGTAAACAGACTAAACAGTTGCCTTAACAGTTGCCTAGGATTTTGCACACATACAGAGTAGCTCAGAACTAGGGGAGTTCGGACACGTTTAACTCAGAGAAGGAATTACTCCGTATAAAATTATGAGGCTCAACAGCAGTAGTGTAAATTTGTAAGTGCTCTGAGTAAAGTGCTGTTAGGCATGAGATAATGTAAAGAGATGACATTGCCAAGAACTATTTATGAAGAGCTTAATTTTTTTCACTCTGATAATTCTTGACCAATAATTACCAGCTTCTAATTATCTATTTTAGTTAGAAAGAAATCTCTATCACTATGGAGGTTGGCATTGCAACTAGCGCATAAATCCCCAAAGAGGTAAATGTGTTCCAAACAGCCACAAACAACTGTCTCATGAAACATAGTGAGCAAATTGCGAGCCGCTGGCTGTGCACAACAGAGCAGCACATTTACCATTGAGGACTGATCAGGCTGACAAAGAGAATGATAAAAGGGGGAAACAGCCACAATCTTTGTAGTTTGCTGCTACTTTTGTCGGTGAAGAAAGCAAGCCCCAGTGTCATAGCAAGAGTCACTACCTCTCTGAAGAGTCGGGGAGCAAAGGGGAAGGATGTCACCATCAGGATTCAGTACCTTTTTGCAACCCTGCTTTCAACAATTTCTATGTAGGTTGTTTCTTATAAGTAAACAGACTTTTCTTTCTTTAACCTTTTCAGTATCATGTACAAAACATGTTTTGTGAAGTCTGTTGCAGTGAGGGGGGCAGCTTGTTTTTGAGGGGAGGATGTTGTGTAGCATTGAGCGAGATAGCAGGTGTGAGCAGGAGGAGGAAATGAAGGGAAAGAAAAAAAGATGCCGATCACCGAAGTTAGGAAGCAAATGGGAAAACAGGATGAAGCAACCCTGCAGTTGACAAGATGAATTCTAGTTTACACCAGCAAATACTTCATTAAACCCCAAGTAAACAAATCTTTGCTGGAACAATTGTAGTTTAAAAAGAAGAGTATATAGAAATTGGGATCTAACATTTTAATTTCTTTGCAAACAAATTTTACAGCTGTGTTTTACAGTAACAAGTAGTATGTAACCATTAGAAGACGTAAAGATACGTTTTAGTGCAACTTATGATTTTTGATTTTTTCAGTGACAGTGATATAAGTATATAATATGTATATATGCTTGTGTGTTGTGTGGATATGCATGTTTGCATTATGCATGTATTAGCTGCATGCATAATAAACCTATAAAAATAAATCATCTTATTTATCTCACATTTGTTCAGTGTACATTATGGTACATGTGGACGACATCACTGATGCCAAGACAAAGGAAATACCTCAACTGGCTTTCTGGAGCCCAGGAAAATTTTAGTCTGGTTGTAATAGCATGTGGCATTCACACATTCTGTTATTTGCCTAATGCCTGAGGTCATTAAAAACCACGATTATCCTTTCACTTAAGCAGAAAGCTGTGCTGGGCAACTAATACTTGTTGCACCATGTTGACCTCAAGTAACACGTCTTCAGAATGTCAGTTTAATCACTGTATAGTAAAACTGACGTTGTGAAGTCTCTCTTACCTGAGGTTTAGGAGAAAAAGTATCCAAAGATACGCATCTACATACTAGAGGAGGAAGGAGGTGGGGACTTCCTTTTGTCAGTCATCTTTCACTGATTCCTCAGTAGTAAGAAACAGAAATTGTTGATTTATAGTGAAGAGGCAGATTGTACCCTCTTAGCATCAGAAAATCCTGTGGATGCCTGGGAATATCCTCTTCACAGGCAGAGTTGGTGAGAAGTTGTCCAAAAGTTAGAGGGAACTTGGTCACCTTGGCTGCAAAATGAGGAGATGCAATTGAAATACCCAGGAAAGTGAGCATTTGGAGTTCAATCTGAGAAAACGTAGGTTTATTTTGTGAGGAGCTGGGTTACAAAATAGATGAAATCTGGGCTGTTTAATACTAACAGGAAGCTACTCTCCTGTGGGCAATGCTGGCTTATTTGAAAAGCCCATAAAGGGTTTCTGCATGGACCATACAAAAGGGATACTTTCTCTTTAATAGCCATCTGTACAGGAGAGATGAGAAGTGGGCCAGGTCATCTCTCCTCAGCTGTCATGATATTAACGTAGGTAATGGAGCAAGCTCTGTGTTCTGCTGGGTGTTGTTTTTCATAGATGTTCATCGATTTACACAGATAATTCTATTTATTTCTTAGAGTTGGTCCAAGCAAACCAGGCAGAATAACAAACACCAAAGCATTTCAAATGACTTTATCTTTGTTGTTTTGTAATGTAACTTTTGTCTAAAAAATGGTGTCACACCTACTGTGCAGATGGCTGCATGATTTGTAAACCAGCCAAAACATTTAAACAAATGTGTGATCTGGGGATAGATTAAATAAAGGATAAAATGGAGTGTGGACCACAAATTCTAATAATCAGATGATTTTAAGTTGTGTGTAGTGTGGAGCGATGGTAGCAGCGATAGCAGGGAACGCTTGCCAATGACAGCAAGGTGCCTTACAGATCTCAGGATGGAGCCTGTGGCCTAGTAGGCCTCAGTTTGAGAGCTGCACATTTGCTGTACAGCTGGCAGCTCTGTATGGGGACATCAGATAAAACTTATGTAAAATGAAGTGTTATTGCTTAGTATGAAATTGTGCAGAGAGGGAATTTGCAGACAGTAACTGAAAACAGAATTCATGGTACCAATGAAGCAGACTGTAAATATGAAGAGGCTTTAATTATCTGCGCAATTTAACAAAAAATCCAAGACGTATTCGGAAACGGCGAAGGCAGCTGTAAACAACGCCAGAGCCGGCACCGTTCACCGGGTCTCAGGTTCTGTGTGTCACTTGTGGGGCCCGTGGGCGCCCCGCCATCACCTTGCCCCCCGCCTGCCCCCCAGCCTGGACCCGGTGCCTCAGGCCAGGGGTGGGCGGCAGGAACGGTCGCTTGCTTTTCAGGACAGCTTTTAGGAACGGCCTTCCTGGCTTTTAAAATCATAAACAGTTAAGTTGTGCAAATATCAATGAAACCTTTTTTCTTTTCTTTTTTTTTTGGGAGGGGACATGCCTCGGGCTCAAAAAATTCTAATAAAATAGAATGAAAATATCTTATTATTAAATAATATTAATAGCGGTAATAATAGTAATGATAATACTACAAAAAGCAGCACTTGAAAAATGTCCACACTTGAGGCTGGAGTTCATTTGGTAAAGAAATGAAGCAAAGCGCACGGGCGCTTTAGGTTTTTCCTGCAGAAATGCCCGGGGTGCGAAGAGCACTCGATGAGGGGGATGCGACCGAAAAGTGACGCCGAGCAGCACCAAAGTTGTTCCTTTCCCTGTACCTGCTGCACGGTTCTCCTCCCGAGCCGCTGCAGCCATACACCCTGCATGTTAATACCACGGGCTGAATTAATGGCACGGTGTCAGCCTTCCCTTTTGTTCTTTGTTGCTGACCATTTGTATGGCGGGCTGTACCAGTAGCCGTAGCGCATTCCTTCGGGCTGTGTTTAGCGGCCGGCACAGAGGGGAGCCTCGCCATCCCTTTTCAAAACCGACCCTGCTCCGAGGAGCAAAGCCTCCGTTTCTTCGACAGGGCACGTCCCGAGGTTTCTCCCTGCCATGTGTAAGCGCAGGAAGCGAAACAAAAGAAGCCAATATGGAGAGTGGGTGTCGAACTTCAGCTGCTCATATTGTTGCATTTGGTGAGCTGACGGGGTTTCGTAGGTCACCTTTAGAATTATGCCTATGACAGCAGTAGCTACCTGCCAAGATTGCAAGGTATCTCACAGCTCTCAGGATGGAGCCTGTGGCCTGGTAGGCCGCCGTTGGAGGGGTACACATTTGCTGTACAGCTGGCAGCACTGTATGGGGCAGCAGTGTGGGCTGTTAGGGAGCTGGAAAGGAGACAAGCATGAAATTTCTTCTAACCCCAACTCTGTTTTTCTGTACTGTTGGCTGCTTCTCAGTTCCTTGACAAAAAAACCAATCAGGCACCCTTTAATCCGCCTGTGATTACCAGTGGTATAAAAAGAGAAGCATAATGAGGAAAAATGCCTCGTTTTGTTGCCTTCAAAAGCCAACAAATTGGAGTTAACTTGACAGGAAGTGGCTTAATAATTAGATTATTTATTTATTCCTGACACATATCCCCCTGTTACTAGTCTCAGGAGATCCTGTAGATGGTACGATTTTCAAGCTGCCATTACTTCGCTGTCTTCTGTGAACAAAGAAGCTACTGTCTATCAGTCAATTAAATGCACTCTTTAAGCAGAGGCTGAGAAGTCCTCAATGGATAGAGCCCTGGGACATTGTGGCTGATGATTCCTTTCTCTGTACTGTACATCACACTCTCAACTACGGTCCCCACAGAGATGGAATAAAGTCATGCATTAAAATATCACTTGTTGATTTGTTTGCTAATGAAGAGCCATTGAAATGTTTGTGTATTTCTGTGGCAAAATTGTTGATAAAAGGACTACTTGCTTGCATATCTTACTTCATCTTCAGTAAGCGCTTATTTAAGACTTACTAAAATTAAAGTCAACAAATTAAGGAAAAAACAGAGAGATGGATAATATTGGTTTACTTGCAATTCACGTCAATGTAAATAACACCGAGGACAGCAAGAAGAGAGAAAGGGGAATAATAGTACTTCAACCATGTCTGTTATAATTTTCTTCATTAGTAACAATAAGGATCTCTGGTGGGTTTTTTTCTGGTGCAGTGGTGGGCACCTATTTCAAATAATAAAAATGCTAAAGTATCCATTTAAAAATTATCCTGGAAATGTAAGAATATTGTATTTAAAAACAAAAAAAAAGAAGAAAGAAAAAAGGGAAAACTCCAGAATTTGGTTCTGTTTTTTGCCTTTCTTTTGGGCTTTTAAATATGCCCAGTTAACAAAAACTTCCATTATTTACAGAACAACTGTGTGTATCCATTTAGCCTCTTAGTTGAGAAAAGTACAACCATGGCAAGCTAGTTAGTAATGCTGGTTAAGGGTGTGTGCTTAATGCAAAATTGGCAAAGTTCTCCAAAGCTGGGGCTTCTGAGCTTAACACTGCCCCCCATCATGCTCTCCCCGGTCCCCCCCCTCCGCCCCGACCCTGCCAGGCTCCTTAACTGGATTTCATAATCTCTCAGTATTTTTCCTCCCACCATTCTTCTTTCACTCACCAGAGGGGATGGGCATAGACCACATTTTCGGCCAGTGTGGAGAGTGGAGGTGTTTGAATATTTTTATTTTTTTTACAGAAATTGACATACATGCGTACCTGTCTTCACACTGAAAATCAGTAATTGGCAATATCCATCTGGAGTTGATGCAGGTCTTACGCCGCTTGTCTTATAGAGCGATATTTGCTCTTAAGAAATATAGATAGTGCTATAGCAGTTCTCCAGTGAACTAGCTCTGTTCTGAATTTAGCCTCTGTATGACCATTTGCACCTGCAAATAGAGCCTATAAGTGCTATAATATATGGTTATTTTCTCAACCTTATAAAGAAAGTCACTCATACCAGGATTATTGTTTTCAATGAACTTAACAACAAGCTATAGGGAATTAATTCAAACCAGCCTCAAATTGGAGTGTTCCTATCCTGTTATTCCAACTCATTTTATTAGAAAAAGCTTAGATACTCAGAGGTGTTCTATAATAGAAAATGAATTTGAAACCCATTCATTAATTGGTGATTAATACATTTCAGGATTAGTTTAAGCAAGGCCCTACCTCCTGCCCAGTCAAGTATGTTCTGGTTAATATCCAATTATCTGCACCTTCGTACTTATTATGTCTTAATATTTCAGATATGATAACCAGAAACTTGAGAGTAATGCTAATGAGGAGCATAGAACAGGAATTAACCAGTGACACACTCAATGATCCTTACTGAGGAAAGTAACTCCTTCTGTCTCCTCAGCATAGTGGTCAAGCTACCACCATGCTTTCAGTAAGGACAGCTTTTAATTCTGCCTTTGTGGGAGCTTAGAATTATATTTATGTAAAAATCCTAAATTTTGCATGCCTCATAGACCATGTAGGGTCAGAAGGTATTCCTGCACAGCCTTTTTCACATGTAGAGTTACTTTCTTCAAGTGGAGACAGTGGAAAATCAATAGTAAAGTGAAACAGTAATACCTACTTAAAAAAAAAGTTGTTCTGTGATTGACTGCACCCTCTTCTTATGTACACAGGTGCATGCATGTATGCACAAGCTTAACGGCCTATGTATCATGTCCTTCAGCTCGTAAGAACGGCTGCTTTAGTGACCAGCAAAGTAGGTATAAGCATCTGTGAAAAGAAAAAAAAAGTCTAATTGCTAAATGACAAAGGTAATGTAAATATTACCAAATTAAAATTTTCTGTGCACAAAAACCTTAAGCCCTTTAAGTCCAATCTCAGCATTCTTACCTGTGAAAAATTACTATACACCCTCTTAGTGAAACATGCAAGTAAAACCATGGGACACATCAATGGGGCAGAAATGAGTAATTCTGTCATGTGACCTTAAACTAATGTAATTAGAGAGGTAAATTAAATGTGTAGGGAGAAAGGAAGAAGAAACATTCCTTTTGTCAGATTTATTTTTCTTAACTAAGCTGCCGTTTGAATACGTTGTGCAATTCAGGGCATTAGGAGAAGCCCCAGAGGAAATGAAGCAGTGGGCAGAGTGAAGGAGACCTGCTCAAAGGTGCAAAGCCGCATAACACATTATTTTATTACATGAATATAATCCGATATATGGGGTACTTATCCAAGAGACTTTACAGAATATGCTATTCATAGTATGTTGGACAAAGCTTATTTCAAAACACGGTCTTATTCACTGTGTTTATACTGAAAGGTACCAGTCTCGCGTTTGGGTTAGACTGAGTGATAAAAGGGATAGTATATTTGTATAATCAAAAGCAATCATAAAACACATGTACAGTGGCTAGAGTTAAGAATATGCCTGTGACATCCTGTTTTGGTTTTCTTTTTTCAGTGCCTAGTCATACAATTTGAATTTTCTCTCACACAGCACTTTATTAGAGTGTTGTAGTTCAGGACTTCAGCAGTATATTCTTAATATCTAGCTATTTGGCTGGGCACCCTTTCTCCCAACCCTCTCGCAGGCAACCTTCACAATGAACCCACTGTGCGTCTGGCTTCATTGCTTTTCATTGCACACCTATGCGAGTGCCAAGACATTAGATAACTGTGCAAAAAAATCCCCCCCACACACTTCCCCCAAGCCCCCCAGATGAGACTCCTGCAGAGCACTGTGTAATTCACTGAACAACTTGGGAGATGTTGATGTTTACTGCCTTGTTCAATTAGTCATTCAGAGGCAACACAGCCTTCCATTTGCTTCGAAGTTTGGTTAAAAAGCCTAACCCAAATATCACTTAGTGCAAAGTGGGATTTGCAAACTGTCATAACATGATCAAATCAAAACCAATTTTCACCAGAACAGTTAAATACTCTTCTCTTCATCTGAGTGACATTTCCCTGCCAAATTTGAACTTTTAACCCACATTGCTCCTTGTGTGCTGTTATTCTTCAAGTCAGACTTAACAGGAACGGTATTTTTAACCTTTTTTGATTAAAATATAGCTGAGCTTAAAAAAAAAAAAAGAAGGCTAAAATGAAAACAAAAATGAAAGTAAAAGGGAATTAGTGAAAAATGAAATAAATAGGCTTGGGCAGAGAGCTAGCCTAGAAGACTTAATCTTAGGGATACTTCTTAATAATGGAAAAGGTCTCTACTTTTACCTGCTGCTGCATTTGCACCAGTGATGGAGTGTGCCTAGCAGTAAAGGACGGAATTGTACCGCCAGGAAAAATCCTTCATGGTGGTGCACGGGAATAAATTAGGTGACAGAAAATAGGACTCTAATTTCTATGATATGTCACCTAGGTTATCGTATTTTACATCAACTGACGCTTTTGTGCTGCATGTGCATCTCTTTCAACCCTTGCGATGGGTCCTCCAGGCCAGCCTTTTTGTGAGATGGTGATTTTCTCTGTCAACCTAAAGCTTCTGTAGAACTCTTCTCTGACAAGAGAAGCACTCTCAACATGCTCTGGCTGCCCTTTTTTCTTAAATGTGTCCTTCCCATTCATCTCCTTAAAAAGCAGATTTGGAAGGCTTTTTGACACTGACTTTTCCTGCGCCATTATCTCCCGCAAAATACGGTTAACTTTTTCATGGCATGATGTTGTCTCTCTGTCTTTTTGCTTTATGGTGTTGTCCTTTCTTGTGTGGAGGGGGAACTCCTTTTTTCCAAGTCGTCTTTTCCAAGTCTTTGCTTGACAGGCTACAACAGTAATTTTTGTTTCAGAATGTCAAAATGGGACTGCAAATGAGTGGAAGTTTGTGGTGGTTCCAGCATTCCTGATGACTTCTGCACTAGCCTAGAACAAATCGTTGAAATGTGAAATGAAGACGGTACTTACCCACAGAGATTTTTCGAGACAAATTAGTTAATGTACATATTTAGAAGGAAAAGTATTGTAATGCTATAAATAGCAAGCTATTAAATTAGTTGTGGTTTTTATTATCTCTTGGCTAACGGGGAATTCTGCTGCTTGCCTTAAAGCTCCCAAATTTGGTTCATGTTTCCTATCCATTTCAGAGGCCAATTTAAAAAAAAAAATTGTTCCTCCTCTTTTACTGTATCACCACTTCTCACAGATGCGGTCCGACTGATTTCTATTCTTGACGTCATCTTCTCCACACAACAAAAATTGTCCTTCATTTCTTCCCCAGTCAGAACCAGTTAACAGAAAGAGAGTTAACAGAAATTGTGATGGCTTCTATGAGTCAATCTCATTGGTTTATTCCTCTTCAGAATTTGTCCTTTGTCACTGCAGTTCTGAAAGTTGCTTCAAGGTCCATCTGCTCTGTGGGTCCTGTACCCTGCACAAATCTCTTGCTCAATTTCTATATATTCTGCTATCATATGAAAACATTTGTTTTGTCCTTTGCCTAAACCAGTTGCGTTTCTTTGTCTTCCTTGGCCATCGTTCTTTTGCAACCAATTATTTCTGTGCTTTTGTAATGAATTTGTGGGTTCACACTATAAAATGTATTGGCAGAATGTAGCTTCAATCACTTATTGTGGCATTCAGCTAAGTTTTGTAAAGATGACACACTTGTGCACCTTCAGGAGAGTTTTCATTTTTCACTATTCTCTGCTGAAATTACCTTCTTTTTAATCTATAGTCCTGATTCAGTACCAGCTATAGCTGGCACCACAGATCTTGTAGCTTTAAATAGTATGCCTTAATATTGCCCCCTTTGTATGCTGTATTGTAATGAAGCAACATCAGTAAATTGCAGTGAAGGGTGATTGTTGCACGGGGATGACTACTACACCTTGGGGTCCATTTGCACCAGATTATTTTTTTATTGTTGTTATTACAACCCATCTTCTTTACTCTCTTGATGCCAAACTTGCTGTTGGACATCCGCACAGCACAGGGGATCTTTAAAAACATTTTGGACATCAACTTGTCTCTTAGGTACACGCCAATGACTGTTCAATTCCAGGCTCTGGTATCCTGGGTGGCTTCACAGTACTTTAGTGATGCCAGCTTGGTGCGTTCACTAGACTTGCAGTGTTCTTCATCATTTGCTCTTAAAAAAATTAGTTTGTTGCTGATAGAAATGACAGGCATTTCTTGCTAACCATTTTCAGACAGGAACAATAGTAGATTTATAACAAGTGGAACATGCCTTTTCCCTTCTTGCTATTCCCCATACATTTTACAATACAGAAGAGTGCAGAAATGATTTTGCTTGAGCTGTTTCCTTTCCTTTTGGCACTGTGTTCACATTCAAAGGAAGAATTATAGCAGTGGTGTCAGTTTATCATCCAGTGCCGTGATCTCAAGGAACCTTCTGCAAAATTCATTTTCACCCAAGTAATAAAAATTATTATTGTTGTAAAGTTACAAATATTTTAATAGAGACATTTTCTTTTCAAAAATCTTTCCAACTTACAGTGGCAATGTCTAAATACAATCTTCAGGAAGGTAAGAGTGCGGATTTCTGCCTTAGTTGTACAAGAAGCAGCCTTCATCCATGAAGGCAAGTTTTAACTGATTTGTCGGATGAGAAAGTGGAAGATAATCATTGATTTCATATACGTGGATGCCAAGAAATTTTCCTGTGTTCTACAACAGCAAGGCAGCTCAGGAGACCATAACTGACATAATTACTGGAGGTACAAAGAACCGTTGTCCATCCCCATACGCCCTCATTGCTGTAGCCTGATGCCTTACGCTTTTGATAGGTTTGGTAGCAACGTTCCCGTCACCCCTCCCACTGCAGCTTGGGGATTCAGCGTCCCCTCTCGTGCTCTGCTATGGGGCGGAAGGAGAAACTACAGCTCCGTTGCATGACTTGCACAGTATCGGGGCTCCCAAGTGTGTTGGCTTGTGGCTCTAATGGTGCGTTCTTTGGTGCTGTCCTTGCCGGGACTGTTTGCACATAGAGAAGTGTCCCAAAGCGGGAGTGTCACAGGGTCCCCAGACTCACCTGTGGGCCTGCGTCTGTGTCTGTTGCACACAGGAAAAGTTCTAAACAAGCTTGCGTGGCACCACTGTACACTAGGAATTGTAATGAAAAGGTCTGATCCTGAAAACATATAAGTATGCATATGATTTTATTCACATGAATAGATGCCACAAGCTTCCTTTTATACAGGAACAAGGCTATATATGTTCTCAAGTGTTTATAAGATTGGAGCCTAAATTGCAATTCTGGGTGGTATTTTAACAACATGTTCTAAATGCGGAAAAATATATATATCTTCCGTAATGAAGTCATCTCATCCCATTAAAACATCTTTTTTCCCTCAGTGATACCAAACATGTGAATTTTGAGCTGTAATTTGGACTTTTTCCATCTTTATGAAGATGACACATTTTTTCATTGAAAGGCAGCTTTTATTTTCCAGTTTCTTCTTTAGCTTAATACTGTGGCTGTGTAGCACTCCCATTTAAATCAGGAATTAGAGCTGACACACCTTGAATTGAACTATCAATTCTTTTAAAACTGACGCCAGTTCCACGCTATTTGGTCGTACAAACTTCCGATTATGGGCCAGAGAGCATTGATTTTAGCTGTCATTTCTAGCACACACACTGTAGAATTGAAATTTAAACCTTAATCCACTCTTTAATACAATTAATTTTTAATGTGCAGTAATACTAATTGAAATAGCCTGAATTTAGTAAGTCACCACAAGACATTTTCAAAAGCAGGAGTCTCCACTGAGAGCTGGAAGGACACATAATCATTGTTACAGTGTTTACAGAATAAATGCACACTCTGCAGGCAATTCCATGCCAAGAGATTTTTCTGTTAGTTTATATTAATATATTTCATTGTGGATTTAAATTTGTTTTCAATGATTCCTACTGGAACACATCTGTTGTCGTGAAGCAAGTTACTTTGATTCTGTTTTAATGAAAGTGTTTATTTTTATAGACTATTTTCAGTCTTACACCTGTATTTTTAACGTTACTGTCACTGTATTATCTGGTTGTCAAATGCATCGTGATGTGCAGAGAAACATATTCAATTTTCTACCTGTAAAATGGTCAGCCATGCAGTTTCTATGTCTGATAAACCAAAGCTGCATGTTCTGTGCCTGACTCTTTTTCCCCTAGGTTTGCCTTTCATATGAGCAATATATCTTGCGCCAGCCCAGTTTCACTACATCACTTTTAATTTTCAGACATGATCTTTTCAGATATTTTAGCGGGGAGGATGGAGAGGGGATTCTAACTGCAGAGGAACAGATCTTATACAATTAACCAAGGAGGGATTTAATCATTTTTATAATAGCAAGATGCCATTGCTACATTTATCTGATAAGAAGGAATACTTCTTAGAATGCATCGGTTCTTCTGATGGATGGGCTTCTACAGTGTTCAAAGTGAGCACCAATGTTAAGTGAAAAAAAATTTCATGTGCTTTATATCATCCTCTCATGGCTTTCACATTACAGTATTTAATAAGCCAATACTGCTGTTAAATATTTAGCAAAGGTTCCCTCAAAACCTTGCCATATATTCAAATGGGATTTTGAGACATTTTGCAGCACATAAGTAAAAATTATGCTTCAGTTCTTGAAATGGTTGTAACATGGCATATTTCCTAAAGGAAGTGCAGGACAACATGGCATAAATACATTCAGCAGATTTCACACCCACAGAACACCAGAATCGATTCCCATTTTTTGGATTAAGGGTTCAAACTGACCCCCATTTTGTCAGGAGAAAGCTGCACTGAGTTTATTTGCACAGAATATTAAAACAATATTATAGCATTTAGTAAAAACCCTGCAACTCACAGTGTGATATTTTAAAGGCTCCTTACCAGTACATCGTTTGTAACAATGAACGTTTTCTGAGTTGGGGGTGAGAGAAAAGCAAAGATCAAGTTGTTACCCTCTTCTGAGACTGAGATAGTACATCACTAGGTAACGCTTTTAGATTCTGTAGTATGCAAAATAGAGATTTAATAACATAGTTGCTGCATGATGTTGTTAATCAAACAATAATAAATCATTAGAAACCCTGTCTTCTTTGACAAACGTCTGCATGTTTCAGATCCTTGTTGTATGCTAATTAATCCTCTGTAAGTACTTGTATAATAATTAAATGTCTTGCACTTAAAATACAGCCAAACCCATTTATACTGTTTAAGGAGGTATATCTCGTGTTATCTTCAGAAGGAATTTGGGTTCGATATGTGATGCAACAGGTATTCTCCTGTTTCTTGGGGCGGCTCACAGATTTTAGGTGCTGTGCCTGGGGTGCACCCTTTTCCCCTTGTTCTTGTTTAAGAGTAGGCTACAGAGGCTGGATGAGCCTTTCTGGCTATTAAATCAGTAGGTTCGCTGCTGCCGCCTGGGTGAGTCCGTCCCTGCCCCGTGCAGGGGCAGCACAGCGGTTCTGCAGCCTCCCGGCTGCAGCGACAGGTAAGGAACAGCTCTGCAGGCGCTCACCTGCCTGCCTTGAGACTCCCACTCCTCTGTTTCCTGGGGATATCTCCAGTCCTCCTACTCATTACTTAGTCTATGATCTGCGTGCAAGAATTTTGGCCCACTGAAGAACTATATTCTCAGGTGTTCGTAAAAAAAGAAAGGTTGTCTGTGGGGAGTATAAGACACACTTAGTGTGGCACATAGTGGTTATTTTAACCCCTGAAGGTGGAAGGCAGTGTTTTTCTGCAAAATTCATTTTCAGTTTGGGTGAATGTATATATTTTTTTAATTTTCTATTTGTTTCAGCAGTTAATACCTGCCTTTAAAAAAAAAAATCGTAGGAAAATAACTCACTTTCAAAGAAATACCAGTGTAGCCTCCTTACAAATTATTTGGTCCTATTTAAAATGTTGGATTTATTTTGCTTGGGAAATCATGTTCATATGTATGGCGTATTTGTTTAAGTATTCAAAAAATTAGGGTGTTAATTGCATGCATGTGTGTGAATATACAGAAAGGTCTATATAGTTATATAGGGTAGACGTATTTAATATGCATAGCTTGATGTATGTTGACCTCAGGTTACGAGAGTAGAAAATCCCATTTTCCAGCTTGTTTCAAATGTAGTAAAAATGCTGCTTCAGTTGCTTTATGCTACTCACATTGGGAAAGGTGCTTATACTGTGATAATTATCATCAAGGAATATTAATGCGTTCAGCATTTGTAACCCAAAAACTCATTATAGCTTAAGCTGTGCATCATCTGTGAAGAGAGAACTTTGCCAGAATTCGCTCTTCACAGGGGTTGCCTCCTGCTTGTGATGGAGTGGTCAGAGTATTGTAAGAGGTCACTTAGGCTATTTTTGAAAGCTGAAGTTTTGCAATTTTTGATTCACTACCTTCTGTCTAAATAGCTTAGCATTCTTCCCCCCAAAAAATTTGCTTTTTCTAATTGAATGCCTGGTGAAGTGCATAAAGCTAAAAGATTGCATCTCATTATGTGCAAGAGGCTAAAGGTGTAGACATAAATATTGCACATCAAGGTCACAGAGATTTCAGGGTCCAGATTCCACCAGCATACGTGGATACTGTCACTCATGCTAATGGGAACTAGCCATTCCAATTCTGTGGTCTTTAATAAGAATCTGGTTTCTTCCTTTTGTTAAACTGTTGATGCTTTTGGTAGCAACTTCCTCTTCAGCATTTTTGTATTCTGGGACCATATTTTGGTTCCTTAGTGCTATTTCACCATGAAAACTAGGGTTTATTGTTTTTACACCTCTTGTCTTCCAAGCTCCTGAACCCACAGTTTAACAGCCTTCACATTTCTAAAATACATTTGGGCAGCTTGTCAAAGTATCAGAGCCCAATTCTTTCCTCACTCAAGTTCCACATCAGTGTCCTCCAGTTGACTGAGCTGATTTACATGAATGTTGCTGAGAGGAGATTCAGTCCTGTAAGGGTTATTTTGTATTTTCATTAGTATGTCTTGTTGTGAGAGTCTATATGTGCCGATACATTACAGTACCCAAATATATGCTAGAACAGTTATAGAATAAGATGACCAATATCTCTAATAATAAATAATGCCCTACAATAAAGAATTTCTTTTTTGTTGACTTGTGATTGAAGTCTTCTTTCCAACTAAGCACTCTTTGCTTCCACCCTTGGTAATGAAGACTGTAGCAGAGCCAAAATTGTGTTGTTCAGTGCTGCTGTTGCTGGAGTTTTTAATATGGCCAGGTTTTATTATTTCTCTTCCCCAATATTAATACATTGCTTGTCATTTCTCACTCTTAATATTGCCTTATGTTGCATGTTGTAGTTTGCTTTATGTTAGGCAGAGAAGACTGGCTTTTGTGGACTGCTTTGTTTCTGAGGTCAAGATGTGAACCTGGCCTTGCTCCTGGGAGGACTAGAAAAATCTATTTCATAACTTTCTGCAGGCCTCAAAGAAGGCTAAGAAGAAAAACACAAAACCCACAGGCTTAGTTTGGACTGGGTGAAGAGTTGGATTCGTCAATAGGAAAGCTTGCAGCTGATCAGCTTTTCTTGTCATAAAGAGTCCCTGCTGTCAGTGCATGCTCCACTGATACAGCAGAGCTTTGGGGAGCCCTGTGAGTCTTTCAAACACCCACACATTTGCCCAGAAATACCTGACTTGATAATATAGAACAAATCTGCTGAAGTAAGAAATTGCTTGCCTATTAAATCACCAAAATGAAGGGCTGGAAAGATAGGTAAACACAGTCCTCATGAGCTGAGGGTGGGTATTATCGGCTTGCCTAGTTCACTGGTGGGGCATAACTTTGGTTTGTGCAGTAGAGTGCTAATGCCTCATAATGAATGGCTGCCTTGAACCAAAGAGGAATTCTCAGCAGGTGAGAACACTGTTGATGGGAAATAATATGGTACCGTATTTGCTGTGTGGATGTGAACTTAATAATCTCTGTGAATTTTGAGTAACCCTGCTTCCCTTCCAAAGAAACATTATGAAAAGATTGCTTCCAAATCCTTCAGATACTCACTGTTCTTGTGATAGATGCCTTAGTCTTTACCTTGAGGCGCTGGAAATGAATGTGTGTTCTTTGCAAGAGATAAGGATGTAGACTTTAGAAGGAGCAAATTGTATTTTCATGTTTAAGTTCACCATTTGCACTTGATGTGGTGAAAGCCAAATGTGAAGAATTGGTTTTCAACATTATTTCTCCGTCTTCTGTATCTCAAGACCTCTGAGTTATTATGCTAAAATGTTCTATTACATGTAATAAAGAAATGTTGGAAAACTGGAAATAGAGCAAGATTGCCTCCATCGATTTGGCTGTGCTTGGATTGCTCTAGCTACATCTTAAATCACAAAAAGGGTCATCTTTGTGCAGTGTAATAATGTTATTGAAAAGACCAAACAATCTGCATTTGCTGAGGGCATGACAAATGAAACCATTATCCGGTTTTAACAGTTCCTCCTTTTAATCAAAAGGGAAGGTGGTGGAATTGATTCTTATCCCACTTACACCAACACTGTGAGCTACCAAGTAGGTGATTATGATGAAGTGTGAGCAACTGCTTATGACAAAGCAACTGAAATCAGGATTAGGTTCAGCATT
>NC_071467.1:50826111-50831111 GCF_028500815.1 Rissa tridactyla
ATGGGGGTCAGAGCAGTGAAAGATGTTGTTTATAGTCTCTGGAGCCTTGACAGCAATTTTAGAGTTGGAACAAAAGTGATTTTTTTTGCCAGTATTACTGTAACTACAGTAGAGTCTGGGATTTGGGGTGGGTATTTGTGATTGTCTAGTTAAGGGGACTAACACCGACTAACTCATCAGAAGTACAAGTAGTAGCATTCATTGTGGGCCTGTTTGTATTATACTACAAATGGTTGCCTTGACTATTGCAAGAGAACATGTTTCTGCCCTCCCCTCTAGCTCCCTTCACAAAATAAGAGGCAGTTCATTATTTATATTAGCTGAGTCCAGGGTCCTCTTATGAGTAGAGACTAATGTTCATGCAGAATGGAGTGATATAATGTGTAATGATTTTGTTATATGAATTTTCAGTCCCTGGAGAACAGATGAGACCTACAGATGCCTTCAGTTTAGATCTCATTTGCTACCTGACCAGAGTGAGCAGAGGTGAAAGGCCAGAATATAATTTGCTGAGCCTAGCAGCCTGTGCTGATCTTGGAGGTTGAGTGTCTGTCACAAAGACTCATTGATACTAAAACACAAAATACATTAGAATGTATTTATTTATTTATTTATTTATTCGTACTGTTTGCTGAAGGCTTTGGGGGGATTAATTCTAGAAAGGTAGCAGTGTGGATGGGCTGCTCCTGGTTCAGCTTAAATTTGCTCAGGAGGTTTTTAAAGGTAATACTTATTGTGGGGGGGTGTGTCTAGGTTGCTTCAACAAGCTACGGCAATGAAATATTTGGGGTTGTGCAGGCTAATCTCAGCAAAATTGTTTACAGTCTTAGGTGATGGATATTCCTTATAGATGTCGAAAGGAAAACGAACATATTCTGCCTGGTTTTCAGGATTTTTTTTACTAACAGTATCCTACAACAGATTGGCCTGCAAATAGTAAATTTATGGTAAGGAGGGAGTTATATAAATAGATTAAAGATTGATTTGGGCAAAGAATGCATTAAAGAAATCAGAAGATGTAAAGCAGTTTGCTTGTGATGACCAAAAGGTCAGTCTTGTGCTCACTCTGTTTTCACGACTTTGTCCTTATTCCTTACTCTTTTCTTTCTCTCCTTCATGTCTTTTCCACTCTCATTTGGCTAGGTTCACTGTCTCCATTTGTCTCCATTTTTCCAGAAGTTAATCCTAGGGAAAAAAAAAAAAGAAATCAGTAATGTCCTAGTCTGTATCATTAACCCCTTTTTGCCCCAGTTGCCTACCGTAACAAACACATCCAGCAGGTAGCACAGCACAGCAGTGTTTCACAGGGCCTTAGTTCTTTTCCATCACTTTGTATGACTGGCCCCACTGGGTTCTCGGATAGGTCATTAGTGCAGCAGAAATATAAAATACCTTGGCCCAAGACCCTGTGCCTTGAAGCTGCTGAAAACTTCTGTTTCTAAAACTACACATGCGGGCACAGGGGTTTAGCAGCGTGTGTAACAACTTGCAAGATCAAGGCCCAGAGTGGGAGAACCTCATGTGGCAGCATTCATTGAGCAGAGAGAGTCACACTGCCAAGGTCCAGCCGGTAAAAAAGAGGGCTTGTAACCGTATTATGAAACATCTCCTACGAGCATACAAAGTGGGGTAAAGGATAGTAGAGCACTGAATGCAAAAAAAAAAATCCAAAAAAAAAAAGTTTCAAAGGAACATTTGGTAAAAAGATATTTTTTCATTCTTAAAAAATAGAATGTGAAGACAGAAAAATGAGACCTATTTAGCTTATGGAAAAAAGTCTGAGTGGGGATTTAAGAGAGATGGATTATATTCCTAAAAGGAAATCGGTTTGATGTCAGTCAGCTTTTTGAAGTAGCAACTAATTTGAAAACAAAGGGTTCATGACTGAGGCTGTGACTGGGCTACAGCAGACAAACAGTTTAAGAGAGACTGTTTTTTTTATAAAAAAGGGTGGATGGAATATGGAGCATTCTGCCAAAGTCAGCAGTGGAAATAAGCAGAGGGAGTTGGACAGATTTTTGGAAAAGAAGGGAGTACTGGGGTACCGCCACTAGCTATACAGTGGGAGCCAAGGTTAGGAAACATAGTGCATTTCGTACATGCTCTGTTTATGGTAAAAATATGGAGCCTTCATAAGTTTTGCACCTGGCCTTTCATTTTTCCGTATATGTCAGCATATTTTTGCTGCTTTATATTAATAATATATTTTTTAAAAATCTTGCTTCTTTTTAAACCGTGGGATGCAGCAGCATCTATGAGAGAAAGGTAAAACATAATGTAGGTTTCAATTGCTGCTGTACAGAATTCAGAAAAATTGTTAGCTGTATGATATTGATGGCTAGAATTATTTTTTTTCTAAGTTAAGGTGTAACAGCTTGATAGTAAATGCCATCAAAACCCACCATTGCAAGAATGCCAATGTTGTTCTTCCTTCATTTTCACATTAGGTTTAATTATTTGCTGGATTTTAATACTAGTCGGTCGTTCTTAACATCATCGAATTAACACTGAACCCCATATTGGTAAAAAGCCTTATGGTGCCCCATTTTATTATAATAGTGCAATACAGATTAAAATTGCATCTGTTAAGATTACATTGTGTGTTTGGATTATGGGAGGCAGAAGCACAATAATCTCTGCTGAATATAACTATTGAAGCCAATAACCTGTAACCAATCACATAGTTCTTCCGTTGAAAAATGTGAGCTAGAAAGGATTACATCTTGGAAAAGATCATAAATCTGTCACCACTAATGTAATCTTTACAGGAGCTTTGTAACCAGTTAGCAACTAAAAGAGATCATTACTTCTTTTGCTATAATTACAATCATAACACATATTTGATATTTTATAACTTTCTTTGTTCAGCAACAAATGCATTATAAAGTGTACAGCATTAATAAATAGAGGCATAATGAATGTGACTAATTGATTTTGGCAGTCAAAGACTGGCATACTTTTTATACAATAGGGAATCCATTCAAAGAAGCTTAACTGCTATTGAGTGTGAGCCTTCAATGTAATAATGGGACCTAATTTGGATTCTGTTGTACGAGGTGAGTAAAGCAGTACAAGTTAATGCTATATACAGCAGTGTAGTTCAGCATGTAATATACACTTGTACATAGCGATTCCTCTATTTTCAGTGCTATAAGCCGTTCTATCCCAGCTCACACATGTGCTGCAATTTTTTTTAATAAACGGTCCTATCTGTCTACCTGTCAGAAACATGGAGAAACTCTGAGTTTTGTATGGAAGTGGGCATATTTAAAATACTCCTCTGTTTTTTTTTTAATCTGACTGTATGGGTACTACTTTTTGTCCTCATCTCTTTAGTGCTGGGCTCAGATTTTCCCTGCATGTGAAATCCATAGACAGCAATGAAAGTGCTGGGAGACAGCACAAAAAGATTAAATTGTATGCCCAAGTGCAACAGCATAGCCTTTTAGCAGGTGTTTAGTGAAAAATTAATTCCTTGAAATTCCAAGGGAGAAGCCTGAGGGTTTATGAATAGTATGACCAGTCTTACAATCAAGACTTTGGATGGGTATCAAAACTGATTTTGTATTCTTTACAAAATCTCTGTAAAATAAATACATAACGAGGAAGCTACTTAATTGTGGACACGACAATGACAAACCCAATGGAACCTTGCACCCCTATAAATCCTGTCACTACTCCCATCCTACATTCATGGGTTCAGAGTACATTTCATGCATGCTGTAGAGAGTGTGGGGTTTTGTGTTTTTTTGTTGTTGGTTTTTTGTTTTTTTTTTATTGGGACTCTTTATTTCTGGTGGTGATGTAGGGAAGGGAAAGGCAGGAAAAGGAATAAGAATAAAACAGATAAGCTTCCTGTAGCCCACAGCTCCAGAATTATGCTGGTCCTCAGCATGGAAGCAGGATGGAGCTACTCCCAGAAAGTCCTGTTACTTTGCAGAATTGCACTTGCTTAAGGATTTATTTGGGGTTTTTTTTTTTCAAAGGAGAGAAAGTGGCCCTTAGCATTCAAGCCACAACATTGTTACTTCTTGTATTACTCTTATTCTTGTGCATTAAGCCTCCTAGTTTGAAGCCAAGAGTAGTTTACACCAACCAACTTTTCATTAACTGTGGTAGTAATTGATTTACAGGGGGTTGTAGCTGTTTATTTGTAATTAATTTGCAACAATGGAAATCTTGTTTTTCTTAAAAGCAAAAAGGGAAAAAAAAACTTTTTGCATGGCTGTCTGGCACCATAAAAGACATTGTGTTTGAATGCAATTAGAAAATAACAGTAATGGAAAGTCAGTCATTTCCAGGCAATGTGCAATTGATTTTCGACCAATCAGAATAGGGAATGAGATCCTCTTGGTTTATTATTACATTATTTATGAGGTCATATTAAAACTGATCATTATTTCTAGCACTTCAAGTTGGCGAACAGGATCTAAATGCTGTGCTGGTAGAGGTAGCAGAAAAGTTCTAGTTTGGTGAATAATACTCTGGATTTTTCCTTTAATTATTACATTTGCATGTAATAATTACTGGAATTTTCTTTGTATGACTCTAAACAATCTCATTACCTGGAATACATCAACACAGATGTAGCATGAAATTTCCAAGAGGGCTGTTGAAGTTTATATATCCCTGTCTGAGAGGCAAAACCTTAATTTGGGCATCCTGAGTTCCATCATTTTATTTTATCTTTCTCCCTTAATTTCAGTGAATTATTTCCATTCTGAAAGCTTTGAAGAATGGAGTCCTTTTTGAAAAGGTGTTAAGAAGACAGGTCTAAAGGCACATGTTTATTTTTCCTGATAATTGCTGTAATAGAAAAGGAAACCACTGCAGGGCTATAAACTAGCTTGATGTAGGGATACTGTTGAGAGCACGGGAGATCAGTGGAGATCTTGAATATGATAATCTCACAGAAACAGTATTTTACTTGCCTGTGTATTGATGAATTTGAGATGTGGTCACAAAGTGTCATTGTGGCCAAACTGTCTGAAACTGACAGC